>NC_056739.1:1714901841-1715093405 GCF_019279795.1 Protopterus annectens | reverse complement strand
AACTTGGTCAGCCAGAGTCCCTTTGTGTAGGCCTAAACTTCTGAGAAGTAGATGCCAAACAGAAAAGGACCCAGGACCGATCCTTGTGGGACTCTACTCAAGACTGGTCAGCAGTCTGACTTGGAGTCCACTACTTTCACACTGTGTGTTCTATCTATGAGCCAATTTGTAGCCCACCTAGTGATATAGAGGTTGATGCCTAGTTTGGTGAGTTTATCAATAATTCCTGAGTGAGGAATGGTATCAAAGGCCTTGGCCAGATCGAAGCAGGCTGTATGCAACACCTTACCTTCATCCACAGCCCTGATGACTGACTCAAAGAAGTCAACCAGGTTGAGTAGGCAGGATCTTCCTTTCACAAAACCAAATTGCGTGGGGTCTAGATTTTGGAGATTTCCTATATCTTTGTTAATCAGGTCCACGATGATGTGCTCCATAGCTTTATATAGCAGAATCAATAGGCTAATAGGGTAATAATTCCCTTTATGGAGAGGGATGACTCTAGCAGTGTGCCATTCAGTAGGGACAAAGCCTGAGGTGAGGCTGTGACTGAATAGGGCACACAGATGTGGTGCTAGCTCAGTTTGTAGTTCATGTGGAACACAACCAGGGATATTATCGGGTCCCATGGAAGCTGTATTCTTGGCCTTGGACAATGCAGCTTTAACCTGTACTTCAGTAATGCTGGGTGCCCGGCATTCTTCCGGTATTGTGATTGGTCCTTTGGGGAGGGTGGAGGTAAAGTTGGCACTGAATCTGTCAGCCAGTATGTTGGCAATATCTGTTGGCTCAGTATAGGAGGTACCATTGTGCAGTAACTCAGAGCAAATCTGGGTACTGCCATGGAGGTTCTTGATATAACTATAGAAGGCTTTGTGATTGTTTTTAGTGTCTGCCGCAATTCTGCCTTCATAGCTGGCTTTGGAAGATTTGATGGGGGATCTCAACTTTTTGTTGAGGCTAATAAGGAAGTTTTTCCAGTCTTGGGACTTCGCCTTTTTCTGCAACAGTTTCTTCCTTCTGTTGTAGAGTTTATTAATGGCAGGGGACCACCAGTTTGGCTTCCTTTTTTTTTGGAGGAGAGCATCTTGGTTCTGTTGGGTATGGCTAGTTCCATGCATTTATGTACATGTTCATACAGTGCATTGGTGTATGATTCAGCAGTCATGCAGCTATTTTCCATTGGCATTTGTGCCGTGAAATTAGGCACCTCTGTTTTTAAGAGCCCAAAGTCAGCTTTGGAGAAATTTTTCAAGGTGGTTACCTTTGGGGGGGGGGGGGGGGGCCTTGGTGAGATGTGGATTTCCATGGTGATTAGTTTATGGTCGGATCTGACCAGGGAGGGATTAACTATTGGTGTAGAGCAACAGTAATAACCAGGTCAAGGATGTTGGTTCCTCTAGTGGGAGTCAGAATGAGCTGGTCCAAGGCATTGGAATTGATGAATTCCAGGAAGCACTGGGCCAGTGTATTAGTGCTTGAGTAGTTTTCCCAGTTGATGGAGGGGTAGTCGAAGTCTCCTAGTATGAGTGTGTTGGTTTGGACCTTGATAGATTCCAGGGTACTTAGGAACATGGAGTGAGAGTCTAGGGATATGGTTGGGGGCCTATAGCAGGCTATGACCTGGATCGCCATCTTACCCAATTTTAGTTGTACCTGATGTATCTCAGATGCATTATGCTGGGCTACTAGACTGGAAGTGTGCATATCCTTTATGAATATGGAGACACCACCACCTTTGGAGCTTTGATCCATGTTTTGAGGCCGAAAGGTGTGGAATGAGTTATAGCCTGGTAGTGCAGGGGTGCTTTCTGCCGCTTTAAACCATGTGTCCGTTACAGCACAAATGTTGATGTTCTCCATTCTGAGGAGTGCTTTGAGAGAGTGCATGTTGAGATTTAGACTTCTAGCATTGAGCAGCATGACCCCCAGATTGTATTTATATATAGCTGTTACGATGGTAATTTGGTCTTTGGAACACAGCCTAAAAAAGGCACTATAGGGGTGGCAAGAGACTTAGCCAGTACCTGGAAACCCAGGGGACATCTCTGGCAAAGCATCGAGGTCTGTCAGTCATGTCTTCCCAAGCAGACAGATACTGGATCCCCTTAGAATGACACCAGAAACGTAGCCAATTGTTGAAGTCAATCATTTTTTGTTTGTACTGCGGTATCATTCTGGGTGACGGTAGGATATTGCTCAGGGCTAGGGTAATACCTGCCTGGTCAACATAATCCAAAAGCTCCACCATGTCTCTTTTCATGTAGTCCAGGGAGGTGCATCTCAAGTCATTCACACCCACATGGACAAAGACAGAGTCATACTTGTACTTGTTGTGGAGTGACCTGAGTGCATGTGTTATGTGTCAGATTCTGGCACCTGATAGACAGCTGACTATTACCTTCTCCTTATTCAGCCTAGTGAGTGGGACATCTTTGCCCCTTACTATTGAGTCACCTATGATTAGTGTATTGGGCAAGGTGTTTAGCCTTAGGGGCTTAGGTTGAGGGGCACACTGTGGAGGTGAGCTATGTGCCCTGTGGTTTGTGCTGTGTTGTGGTGGTCAAGTGTGTTTCTGTCTTGGAGGTCTCTGCTGTTTGGGTAAATTTCTATTGAAAGCCTCTGCGAAGGTGGGTGTGTGGTTTGTGTTTTTATGTGAGAGCTGTGATGGTGGGTGTTCTGGAGGGCTACATATTCCATGTGGTGTGGTGCAGCTGTTGGCCTTCTCCTCTTGACCAGCTAGTCTGGTCTTGGCTGGAGAGTGCACAGCTTCCAATTTGGTGATATAAGTGCATCTTTCACAAGTCTGATCATTGAGAGGTAAGAGGAGAGGGTTGTCTGTGTACATGGGGCAGTTGCTACACTGCCTCAGAATGCCCAATTGCACCAGGTTAATAGGAGAAAGCACAGGGAATTCCCCTTTAATCATGCCAGGAGGGGTGGTCGTAACTACTACTAAGTAATGGAGCTATTTCTGTGAAGAACGACTAGTGCTGATGGCACTTAGTTGTGCTACAATAACTGCTACAAAAACCTGTTGAAGTGCAAAGCAATTAAGCTATTTGAAGTGCAGGAGAGAGAAAGAATTCTGGCACCAGTAATAGTCTACCTCAGTTTGGCACCGCTGCGCGGAGCTTAAACAAGTGCAAAGCCATGCAAACGCGTGCTTTTAAACCAGAAAGTTGAAAAGGATGGAAAAACTACCCAAACAGCAAATAAACTACAATTTCTGGGCCAGAAACCATTCCTCTTGTAGATAGGCTACCTAGTGCTTACCACTCCCACTGATAAGCTAGAAGGCTTCCCTCCAACATAGAACGGCTTGGGGGGGGGGGGGTTCAGAAGCTCACAAACAAACCTGGATACAGCAAATCTGTATCTGGACTAGACTAGTTACAGGAAAGGTGGGAAACAAGTTTAGAACTTTTCTGTGTAAAAAAAAAAAAAGTAGCTAAAACAGCAGTAAAAACAATTCAAATGCAGTGCAAGTTAGCACACTTCAGTTGACATCATATGTTTGTAACATCATTGTATCAATACGCGAGCCTCTATATAAAGTATAACATTTGCATATCACGCTCTCTTCCAGATGTCAATCAGAAGAAGGGAAGACAATTTCTCGCACAGAGAGAATGAAATTATAATTGAGGTTCCTCCCCAGCATGATTGCAGTCTTCTTGGATGGACGGCCAATACTGTCTGGAGGAATGAAGTGTGAACAGACCTTCCAAACATGATCAATTCTTTGGGCAGTCACAATAGATCCAGTGATGCCTGTCAGTGATGTTACTCTATCATGATCCTCAGTGCAGCTGACAGACTGCTGCTATGAGAGGGTGAGGAATGCCACTGGAGGTGGGCTCCCTTGCCTCCACAGATGAGATAACAGTGTTACTGGCCTCAAATCATACCACAAGGACATATGTTGTCCTCATGCCTAATGTTGACAGGTGTGGATTCTGATTACATCACAGCTGTGGTCCTGTACTTATTGACTGGTAGTCGCTCAGGTATTTCACCATGTTAGAAAGCAGCTCTCAGACCACTTTCCCTTCATAGTGCAAAATCAGGCATCTTACCAGAGTGTGTCACCATGATATTAGTAACGAGGGATCTGCTGAGCTCACAACCTGACACTCCTTTCTTCTGATGTACTGTTCTGCATCAGGTACAGCAGGTATTTTAAATGGAAAGTGGGTGCAGTCTCTTGCACCGAGGATGCAGGAGAAATTAGCTATAGTACAAAATTGTTGCATGGCAGTTCTTTAATCCATGACTGCTGCTGGGAAGTGGATGTAATCATCCACTTTGGTGCACATTGCTGACAGGAAATGCAAGGGAATTTGAATGGCAGCTGCCTGGGATACTCCTACAGCATCCCCCTTATGCTGCTGAAATGTTGCAGAGGCCAGTATAGTTAAACTCAAAAAGCTCTTGTTAGCAAGTGTAAAAGTAAAAAAAAAAAAAAAAAAAAAAAAAAAAACCATAAAACAGTGTGTGTGTGTGTGTGTGTGACAAATGTGAAGAGTGAAAGCGATTGAGCAGTGGCAGCGGCAGTAAAGAGGTTTGCATACCTTTTGACCTCTTAGCTCTAGATAGAAATTGCAAAGTTGCTTGAACAGCAGGATTTGTATTAGTATGCATGTTCTGATCCACAACTGTGTTTCGGGGGGGGGGGGGGTAAGATTGATCTAGCAGTGGCAGCAGCAGTTAAGAGCTTTACATACCTCTCAACCTCTTAGCTGAAGGGATCCTTTGGGGAAAATGTTTCATTTGATGTCAGTGAAGTGCTTGGGTTGACATGGACAAACTGCTGAAGGTATCTTTGGGGAAAATGTTTCATTTGGCATTAGTGAAGTGCTTGTGTACATGGAGAAACTACTGAAGGTATCATTGGGAGGGAATGCTCCATTTGGTGTTAGAGAAGTGCTTGTGTACATGGAGAAACTACTGAAGGTATCATTGGGAGGGAATGCTCCATTTGGTGTTAGAGAAGTGCTTGTGTACATGGAGAAACTACTGAAGGTATCATTGGGAGGGAATGCTCCATTTGGTGTTAGAGAAGTGCTTGTGTACATGGAGAAACTACTGAAGGTATCATTGGGAGGGAATGCTCCATTTGGTGTTAGAGAAGTGCTTGTGTACATGGAGAAACTACTGAAGGTATCATTGGGAGGGAATGCTCCATTTGGTGTTAGTGAAGTGTTTGTGTACATGGAGAAACTACCGAAGGGATCATTGGGTGGGAATGCTCCATTTGGTGTTAGAGAAGTGCTTGTGTACATGGAGAAACTACTGAAGGTATCATTGGGAGGGAATGCTCCATCTGGTGTTAGGGAAGTGCTTTGGCATACATGGAAAAAGTACTGAAGGGATCACTGGGAGAAAAGTCTGATTTGGTGTTAGTGAAGTACTTGTGCAGATATGGACACACTACTAAAAAGGGTCATAGGGGAAAATGTTTCTTCTGGTGTCAATAAAAGTGTTTGTACAGACATGTACATACTACTGAAATGATCATTGGGAAAAGTGTTTTATTTGGTGCCAGTGAATGGCTTCAGCAATAATGGACCAACTATAGAAGGGGGCATTTGAGGAAATTATTCATTCTGTCATCACTGAAGTCTGTGCTGACATTTTGGGGGCAAATGTTTCATTTGGTGTCAGTGATATGCTTGTGCAGACACAGACAACTTACTGAACGGATTGTTTTGGGGAGATGTTCCTTTTGGTGTCAGTGAAGTGCATGGACACACATGGAGAAACTAATGAAGGGATCGTTGGGGGGGATGTTCTGTTTGGTGTCGGTGAAGTGCATGGACACACATGGAGAAACTAATGAAGGGATCGTTGGGGGAGATGTTCTGTTTGGTGTCAGTGAAGTTCTTGTGCAGGCATGGGCAAACTAATGAGGGGATTGTTGGGGGAAATGTTTCATTTGGTGTCAGTGAAGTGCTTTTGCAGGCATGGACAAACTATGAAATGGATTGCTGGGGGAAATATTTAATGTGATGTTTGTGAAGTGCTTGGTCTTACATGGACAGATTACTGAATGTGTATTTGGGAGAAGTGCTTCATTTGATCTTAGTAAAAGTGCTTGTCCTGGGATCACTGAAGGAAGTCTTCCACTTCTTGACAGTTGACTGCTTATGGAGACATGGACAAATGACTCAAGGGATCAGTGGGGGAAATGTTTCATTTGGTGCTGGTGAAGTGCTTGTGCAGGCAAGGACAAACTGCTAAATGGATCACTGGAGGAAATATTTTATTTAGCATCAATGCAGCGCTAAAGCCTGCTTTAGATCACTTATTGACTGTGCTATACCTGTACCATGGGATTATGAATGAAAACACTATTTTACTTAGCGTATTCTGGAAAACCAGAAGCTTCATATTAGCTACATGCTAATTTATAACTGAAATAACACAGTCATGAAGTAGTCAACATTACCACTTTGCATTATATATGTCTCCAGTTCAGTTCTAAACGGTGGAACTTTATCTGATCCTGTACAATCTGCCTGTGAATTTTGATGCTGCATTTCCTCTCTCATCCAATGACAATGTGTGGTGAAATTACACTTCTTCACTTGCACTTACTGTTTTGTGTGTCCATGTGCCTGGAGTTCATTTGAACCATGTTGAGGATAAGCTTCAAATCTACTATGCCTCTGCAATGAGGTTCAGTGGATAAGTGAGGAAGTAATGAATGATTTTTGGCAGTGTGGCATGTCTGACCACCTCTCAGTACATGAAGCATCACTGTTGGCTTACAATATACTTTTTTTCACATGCAACATGATTTGGGAGAGCCTTAGGAAAATGTATTTATTTGTTTATTTATTTACTGACATTTGTTGACCGGGGAAGTCCAATTGGGTCAGAAATCCAGTTTCAATGGAAGCCCAGGTAGAAAAGCTCCACATAAAGTACAGAATTTTTGACAATATACAGTATACATTTACACATACAGTTTAGTTTAACATATTATAATCAAGAATGATTTTTGACAATATACAGTATACATTACAAATACAATTTAGTTTAACATATTATAATCAAGAATGAGAAGAAACGCAATAGCTAAAAGCATTATTACATAAGATAAATCGACATTACGCATACAGTTTGGTACAGCATATTACAATCAGCAATTCACTGGCTTGTTAAAAAACCTGCATAGCCAGTGATAAGTGGGGGTAGTTTACCTCATTGTTATTCGGTTTCTGTCTTATACAAGTGGTACAGTGAATTGTTTTCTGTTTAAACTGTGAGCTTTGGCCAACTGAGACCTACATGAGTGGAGTTAAGTAGATTTTTACCTGCACTTTTATCAAATAATACACAATTTAAAGTAATTTGTTTGTGTTGCATTGAGCAATATCTAGCTGGAAGTTGACTGTTTTTTCAGTAGGTCCCCATCCACCCTCCCTGTTTTTGTCTTGGTGTTAATCTTGGTGGCTTTGAAACTGTCCGCCCCTCTTGTAAATTTGCACTTGGATACTCCTCCTGGGCCCATCTCATTTGCTCACTCAAAAAAAAAAAAAAAAAATTTATCTGCTTTTACTGTATTTGTGTTTCTTCCTACTTTATTTTGCTTTTGCGTCATCTTAAAAGTACTCAGTTGTATTTATTGCTGCTTGGTGTAACTCATTCTAAGCCTTTTAGTTTAAGCACTTGGGCTTCAGACCAGTTGTTTTACATTAAGAAGGTTTGTGGTCTGCACTGTAGTGGCAGGACAGGTAGCTTACATCCTTCTAAGTTGGGAACTGCTGATTGAGGGCTCAGTGTCTGTTATTCTAAAAGTGTATTAATTCTGGTTAAAGCACTTGGGCTTCAGGCCAGTTATTTTACATTAAGAGGGTTCGTGGTCTGCACTCTTGTGGGAGGAGAGGCTGGACTCTGCCCTTCTGAGCTGGGAATTTCTGGTTAAAGGCTTATAGTGCCTGCATATTTGAATTGCTTCTTACTGAAACTGGTACACCTTGTTTGCTGTAGCATAGACTAGATCCAGGCCTGATGAATCTAGCTTTGTTTGTATGCTTGTTGTTTGTTTGCTTGTTATTTCCCTCAAACACTAATTCCACCTAAAACGCAGCTTTTCAGCGCTTCTGTGGATCCCTAATGATATCTGCATTGCTTACTGTACTTATTTCCTTGTTTCACTTGAATGAAAGTTACTGTTTGTCATTTTTGCATTTAAGTTACCTGTAGCACATTGCATTTAAGTTACCTGGCACTTGCTCACTAAAGCAATTATATAGGTCAGCGCTAAAAAATTAAAAGCACTACACCCTCACAAACTCCCCTTGAGTACCTTGTTCCCCATTGGCCCTTTTTTTCAATTATAAAGGAATTCCCAATACTATTCTAGCATGTCCAAAGGTCACTTGTCAATATTCTCCGGTCCAGCTGGTGAATCTGGGAATCTTGAGGCAATGTTACAACTGCCTCATGTACACGGACAACCCTCTCCTCCTCCCAACAAATTCCAACACATGTGAGAGATGCAACCATATAGCCAAACTGGAGGCTAAGCTCTCTCAACTCAGTACTGGCGTAACCAGTCAGGAGGAAAAGGAAACCACACTCACTACAATTCCAGTCTCACATAGACCTACCACGACAGCAAACCAAACACATAAACACACAAAACATACTGAGGCTCTAAATAAAAATCTGCCTAAGCAGCAGAGACCTCCAAAGCAGACACCCAAGCAACCGCTACCCCAAAACAAAACACGTGCAACACATAGCTCACAAAGCCAGTGTGCCGAACAGTCACAGCCCTTAAGGCTAAAAAACACACCTGATAGACTTATAATAGGTGATTCTATCATCAGGCACACTGACGTCTCGCTCACCAGTCTGAACAAGGAGAAGGTCATGGTGAGCTGCCTGTTGGGCGCTAGGATCCGCCACATAACATAAGCACTCAAGTCACTCCAAGGCAAGTACAAATATGACTCAGTCATTGTCCATGCTGGTGTGAATGACCTGAGATGTACCTCCCTGGACTACATGAAAAGAGACATAGAGGAGCTCTCTGAGCATGTAGCCCAGGCCAGTATGACCCTGACCTTGAGTAGCATCTTACCTTCACCAAGAATGATGCCACAATATGAAGACAAGATGATCAATTTCAACAATTGGCTTAAGTATTGGTGTCATTCAAAGGGAATCCAATGCCTGTCAGCCTGGGATGACATGCTTGACAAGCCACGATGCTTCGCTAGGGATGGCTTGCACCTATCACCCCTGGGCTTTCAGATATTGGCAAAGGCTCTTGCTACCCCCATAGTGCCTTTTTTAGGCAAGGCTAAAAAGACAAACCCACTTCCAAAGGTATCACAAGGGATAAGAAACTAAGAGTAATGCTACTCAATGCCAGAAGTCTAAACCTCAAGATGCATGCACTCGAAACTCTCCTTAGCATGGAGAACATTGATATCTGTGCAGTAACAGAAACCTGGTTCAAGGCTCCCGAGAGCACCCCAGCACTACCAGGTTATACCTCATACCATGCTTTTTGGCCCCAAAACTTGGACCGAACCACAAAGGAGGGGAGTATCAATATTCGTCAAAGATACCCACACCTCCAGGTTGGTGGCACAGCACGAAGCATCAGAGACTATCCATGTGCAACTAACAGTGGGTAAAACTGCCTTCCAGTTTATAGCCTGCTACAGACCACCCTCCCAAACCCAGGAACTCCACTCGGCCTTCCTGAGAACACTGGAAAATATGAAGGTCTCTCCAAACGCCATTATATTGGGCGACTTCAACTACCCAAACATAGACTGGGAGCATTACTCTAGCTCCAACACCCTAGCCCAAAGGTTCCTAGAATTTATAAACTCAAATGCTATGGAACAACTTGTTACCACTCCCACAAGAGGGAAAAACATACTGGACCTGATCATCACCAACATGGGGACTCTATGCTCCAGACCAGAAGTGTATGCCTCACTGGTAAGATCAGACCAAAAACTAATCTCACTGGATATTCACATCCCGACCCCACCCCCTGCCCAGAAAACCACAGTGAAAAACTTCTCTAAAGCAAATTTCACACTCCTCAAAACTGAGGTGGAATCCTTCAAAGCCCCCGGGCCTGTGGAAAATACGGCCCAGACCGCAGAATCCTTTATAAATGCATTCTATGAACACCTTCAGGAATGCATGGATCATGCAATCCCAAATAAAACCAAGACCCAATCCTCCAAAGGCAGATGTCCTGTCTGGTGGACCCCAGCCATAAACAAACTATACAATAGAAGGAGGAAGCTACTACATGATAGAGCAAAGTCCCAAAAAGAGAAGGCATCTCTGATCAATATTAGCAAAAAACTACGGGCACTCATAAAATTGTCTAAGGCCAGTTTCGAGAGAAATATTGCACAGGACACTAAGGATAATCACAAGGCTTTCTTTAGTTATGTTAGGAACCTGGGTGGGAATTCCCAGATATGCTCAGAATTAGTCCAAAATGACAAAAAATACACCGAAACCACAGACATTGCCAACATCCTAGCTGACAGGTTCAGCGCAAACTCCCCCCCCTCCCTACCAAAAGGGCAAATATCTATACCAGCAGAGTGCTGCCCCCCTGACATCTCAGATGCTCAGGTAAGAGCCACCCTCTCCAAAGCAAAAAATACAGCATCAGTGGGACCAGACGGTGTCCTGGGCTGCGTCCTACATGAACTCCAAGAAGAGCTAAACCCAAACATAAAACTACTGTTCAATCTCAGCCTTACTACAGGATATGTACCCAAAGAGTGGCGTACAGCAACGGTGGTCCCTCTCCACAAAAGTGGTGCCTCAACGGATCCTGGAAACTATTGCCCCATAAGCCTGACTAGCTTGGTCTGCAAAGCTATGGAAAGGATCATCATGGACCTTATAAATAAAGATATTGGGGACCTACAGACACTGGATCCTACCCAGTTCAGCTTTGTTAAGGGCAGATCCTGCCTCTTAAACCTGGTCGATTTCTTTGAAACAGTCACCAAGGCCATTGACGAGGGGAAGGTGGTCCACTCAGCCTACCTGGACCCCGCAAAAGCCTTCGATACAATACCCCACTCGGGCATTATAGATAAGCTCACCAGCTTAAATATAAACCCTTATGTCACTAGATGGGTTGCAAACTGGCTCAAGGACAGAACCCACATGGTTAGAATTGCTGGAGCCATGACAGACTCCAAACCAGTTACAAGTGGCGTCCCACAAGGCTCAGTCCTGGGACCTCTCTTGTTCGGTATATATTTCTCAGAGGTACAGGCCAACACGGAAGGACTGTGGCTGACCAAGTTCAGAGATGACTGCAAACTGGGCACCATAATCGACTCTCCAGCCAACACAAGCATCCTCCAAAAGGGCCTCATAGAAACAGACAACTGGTGCCAGAGCCATGGCCTCAAGCTAAATGCCAAAAAGTGCATAGTCATCCCCTTTGGCAAAAACAAAGTGCCCACAAATTACCACATAAGTGGTAATCCATTAAGTACGGAAGAAGTAATTAGGGACCTGGGGACTCAAGTTGATAGCAATCTCTCATTTGACAACCACGTGGCCAAAGTGGTTAGAAAAACATTTTATATAGCCCACCTAATCATGAAGGGATTCACATCTAGATCAGGGAGGTCATTGTGCCTCTTTACTCATCCCTCATCAGGCCCATAATTGAGTACAATGCCCTTTGGGATGTACCTTACCAGACACCTGCAGCAACTGGAAAGACCCCAAAAGTACCTCACCAAGAGGATCAAATGGCTCAAACAGATGCCATATGCTGCCCAGTTAAAGAAACTCCAGCTCTACTCAGTGGCATACCGCCTGCTCAGAGGCGATCTGTGCCTGATGTATAAAGCCATGTCCAACCCGGAATTAATGGACATGCTGCACCTCAGAAAATCCAAATCCCATCGAGCTATGCGCTCGAGAGACTTGAACCTCAGCACTGAAATAACTAGGACATGCTGGAGGGACAGATTCATAACCCAGAGGCTCCCTTCACTCTGGAATAAAATCCCAGTCCAGGTTAGGCAGAGTCCCTCATTGACTCTCTTCAAGAGGAATCTTGATGAGTGGATGGGGGATCGTAGGTTTACCCCGGGTATCACTTCTGTGTCACTGTTAGACAGAGGCACAGTATACTAACCTCAAAAAAGGGAATAGCAAAATTAATTTAAAATGGGTGGCGAAAGCCAAACACACTCTGGCTAGGCTTATAAATGCCCTAGGGCAGATAGCCTAGTATGAACCTATGAACCTATGAGAAATCATACAATGTGTCTTAAGGTATTGTTGTGTAAGTTAAACAGATATGGTAAACCTCAGCTATGAAAGAGTATTAATTTGGGGTTAGGGTCTGTCAGGGATACATGATAAAGTGAACAGTAAGTAGATAGGTGAAAGAATTCATGCAGGTAAAGTTGTATGTTTAAAGAGTGTGAGGGGGTATAGCTTTCTGTTTAGGATTACTGAGATGGAGGGAGACCATACAGTGATATAGAGAGATGAGATGTAGAGAGGGTAGGTAAGGAATAGTAGACTAGAGAAGAGCGATATTTAAAGTCTAGGTAGGCTACAGCAGAGAGAGATGTATATAGGCTAGATAAGGAGTATGAGAGATGTTTAGCAGTAAGGTAAGGAGAATGTGAAAAATATAGGAAGAATGTAGTTTGAGATGTAGGGGCTGGTGGAGATGACAGATGAGCAATAGGTCATCAGTTAGAGGAGAAAGTTGCAAAGAAAGTAGATAGAGGGTTAGGGGAGGGGGATGGCACTAAGGATGGTGGGAGGTAGTAAGAGAAAGGAGAAGGTATGGGAAGAGAGGTAGTAATATACTTAGGATGAAGATATAGGAAAATAAGTATGTTAGTCTTTGGGAGAGCAACAGAGATGAGTGTGTGTGTTGAGAAGGTGTTTTTTTAGGGTGATTTGGAAGGCCCATAAGGGGTCTAAGGTTATGATATTTTGAGGTAGGGTGTTCCATTGTTTATCAATGGAGAAAGAGTAGAGGTTTATACCAGCTCTTTTATGAGGCTTATATACGAAAATAAATAGCTTTAGGTACACTGTAGGTCATGGTTGTTAAGGTACTGGAGGACATTTTTATCCTAGTCTCACACTGGATTCATTATACAGACATCTTCTCCAATTCATATGTAAGTACTAAGTGAACAGTTAGGATAAGAGGAGATGAGATAACAATGGTGATGTATAACCAATCTACAGGAAAGTCACCAGGAATAAATGGTATTCCTATGGAAGTTTGGAACTTAGAAAGGAAAAAAAAACGATAAAGATCTGGAAGGTTTTGTTTAATGGTATTTTAAGAGGAGGAGAAGCATCAACTTCCTGGAAGAAAGCGGTGGTAGTTGTAATACCTAAAGAGGGCAAAGATCCATCAGATCCAGTTTATACAGGCTCATTTCAATACTGAACCATGATTATAAAGTGTTTATGTCTATAATTGCTAAAAGGATGGCAAAAGGGATGCCGAAAACTGATAGATGTAGATCAGTGTGGTTTTGTGGAGGGGAGGCAAACTTTTGACAACATTAACAGAACACCGATGATCCGGAGGGAAGCAGAACATAAGAAAATACCACTGTTGTTGGTCTTGATGCAGAGAAAGCATTTGACAGAGTCGGCTGGGACTTTAGGAGCAGAGCAATTGAAGCATTTTTCATTTCCTGATAAAATTATAAGGTTGATCTTCATCTGTTTCCCTTGGGCTTCACACTTCTAGGAAAGGCTCTTGCCTCCCCCATAGTGCTTTTTTCAGGCAAAGTCATGAGGACAAAATTACCAACGTGAAAAATTCTTCTAAATGAAATTTAAAGGTCATGCTGCTAAACACTATGAGTCTTAACATGAAACTGCACTCAATGCAAGTGTTCCTCACCCTGGAAGATGCTGACATTTGTGCAGTCACTGAAACCTGGTTCAAAGCTGCAGGGAGCACCTCAACCTTACCAGGTTACTTGTTCTACCATACTTTCAGACCCCAAACAGAGGGCTAAAAAGCCAAAGGAGGGGAAGTTTCAATATTTATCAAAGTCATACACACCTCCAGGATGGTCAGACAGTATGATGCATAGGAGACACTCCAAGTGCAGTTAACTATTGACAAAACATCTATTCAAATCATAGCTAGCTACAGACCTCCAACCATGACTCAAGAGGTCCATGCCACCTATCTGGACTTACTTGAACCCATCAAGATTCAACCCTCTACCCTGATCCTGGGTGACTTTAACTATCCAACCATAGAGTGGAGGACCTATTCTAGCTCAAACACAAGCGCCCAGAGATTCCTTGACTTCATCAATGCCAATGCATTGGATCTGCTGGTTTTTACCCCCACAAGAGGTGAAAATATCCCGGACCTGGTACTAACCAACATGAGTAACCACTGTAGCATTCATACAGTGTTATCCTCCTTGGTAAGATCCGACCATAAAGCAATCACTTTCGAAGTCACCATCTCTCCTAATCCCCCCTTGCCAGAGTGAAAAAAAAAACTTTTCCAAAGCTAACTATAACCTCCTGTGAGCAGGTATAAGCAGCTTCACAGCCACCATCCCTTCAGTTGAATCAAGCACTAATGTTCAAACCTAAACCAAAAAACTATATGAGCACCTATAGAGCTGCATGGACTCAGCAATACCTGGCAGGACCAAATCATCTTCCTCAAGGATGAGTAAACCTGTCTGGTGGACAGCAGCAATAAACAGACTCTATAAGAAAAGGAAACAAATGCTGTCCAGGACCAAGAAGGAGCAGGTGCCAAGTTGGAAGCAATCTCTCCTTTGTCTGAACAAGCAAATAAGGTCACTGGTGAAATCCTCAAAAGCTAACTTCGAGTCCAAACTGGCCACATCTACTAAGGGCAATCACAAGGCCTTCTTCACATATGTATGCAATCTGAAAGGTAACTCCCAAATCTGCTCTGAATTGGTGGTCAAGAATACTACATACACAAACGCCATAGATATAGCCAACCTGCTGGCAGACCAGTTCAGTGAAAACTTCACCACCCTGTCCCCCATCAGTAAACCAGGGCATTCCCAGCACCTGGCCCCTTCCTCTCACCACCAGGGAGCAGGTTATTAATGCCCTCTCAAAGGCAAAAAATACAGCCTCCATGGGACCCAACAACCTCCTTGGCTGTGTCCTACATGAACTCAGGCAAGAGCTCTCAGCACCACCAGGTAACCTATTCAACCAAAGCCTGTGCACCAACTTCATCCCAGCAGAATGGAGGACAGCCACTGTCATCCATCTGCACAAAGGTGGAGCATCCACCGACTCAGGCAGTTATAGGCCCATCAGCCTAACTAGTCTGATCTGCAAGACCATGGAATGCATTATCATGGACCTTATAAACAAGGACATTGGCAACCTCCAAACACTTGATCTCACACAGTTTGGTTTTGTCAAAGGGAGATCATGCCTGTTAAACTTGGCCACTTTCTTTGAAACAGCCACCAAAGCTGTTGATGAGGACAAGACAGTGCACACTGTCTACCTTGGTCTAGCAAAAGCCTTCAACACTATTCCCCACTCAGGCATAATAGATAAACTCTCCCAACTAGGCATCAACCCGTATGTTATCAGATGGATAGCTAAATGGTTTACTGATAGAACCCACTCAGTCAAAACAGGAGAAGCCACCACTAGTAGTAGACCCGTAACAAGCGGAGTACCCCAAGGATCGATCTTGAGGCCTCTACTGTTTGGGATATACTTTTCTGAGCTGCAAGCCAAAACCAGTGGTCTGTGGCTGACTAAGTTTGCAGATGACTGCAAGCTAGGCATCATCATAAATTCCCCTAGTGATGTGAACATCCTCCAAGAGGGGCTTAACCAAACTAATGAATGGTGCCAGAAGCATGGCCTCAAACTGAATGCCAAGAAATGCATCATTATCCCCTTTGGGGAAAATGGTGCCCCAACTAATTATCACATTAATAAAGTACTAAGCAAGCAATCAGTCTTGAGGGACTTGGGCACCCAGGTTGATAGCAACCTGACTTTTGACCACCATGTTGCCTCCATTGTATGGAAGGCTTTCTACATGGCCCACCTCATAAGTAAGGGTATTTCATCCAGGAACAAGGAGGTCATAATATCCTTGTACTCCTTCCTTATCAGGCCCATTATTGAGAGCAATATCCCCTTCGGCATGTACCTTGCCAAGCACATGCAGCAGTTGGAGAGACCACAGAGGTTCCTGACCAGGAAAATCTAGGGTCTCAAACATCTATCCTATACAGATAGGCTAAAATCCCTGTCCCTCTGCTCAGTTTCATACAGACTGCTCAGAGATGACCTGTGTCTGGCATACAAGGCAATCTCAGACTTAGAGTTGATGGAGTTGCTGCATATCCACAAGTCAAACTCCACTCGTGTAACCCGCATGCAAGGTCTCAACCTGGTCTGTGACATTAATAGAACTTGTTGGCAGGATAGATTTGTGTCCCACCAACTCCGCCATCTGTGGAACAGACTTCCTCTTCATGTCAAGCAGAGTACCTCACCAGATCTCTTTAAGAGGAACCTGGATGCCTGGATTGGGAAACAGAAAATATACCCCTGGGATCCCACCTGTGCCCCTGCTGGAGAGGGAAAACAGATGCTGACTTTGTGGGAACGTCTGAAATTGCTGGCTAGGCATATAAGGGCCTCTGGACCAATAGCCTGGCATCATTCTATGAACCCATGATTAGGAGGATATATGAAGGATCGGAGGTGAAAACTAAAGTGGTCAGGGATCCTCTCTATTAATCACTGCTTGAGCAGAGGAACCAGGCAGGGGTGTATTTTCTCCCCTTTGCTATTTGCATTATATTTAGACCCATTGGCAAAGAAAATAAGGGACTCAGAAATTAAGTGATATAGCTGGTAAGGTAGTCATGAAACAGTGTATTTTGGTCTGGACAAAATGAAAGCCAATGATGCATTACAGAGTGGTGATAAAACTAGAGAGAGTAGCATCAGAAATGAACTGCAGACATGCAGTGCAAGGTATGAAAGCATCACTCATGGGAAGCTCACTGTTTGAAACTGCTGAAAAGCAAGTAGAGGAGTCAGTCAAGAGCATGTACTGAAGAAATTATTACATTTAGCTTTCATTATTTTACTGCAGTGATAAGAAAGAGAGGTACATGATACAGGTCAAATAAAGTGGCAGTGCTGTCATTTGGCTATATAATCTCTGCCAGTAGAAATTTGGATTGCAGTGTGCAAGACTAATAGCTAAACTAAGTGCCTTTTTAGGCAAGGCTCAAAAGACAAACCCACCACCGTAAATAGCACAAGTAACAAAAAACTGAGGGTAATGCTACTCAATGCCAGAAGTCTAAACCTCAAAATGCACGCACTCAAGGTACTCCTCAGTATGGAGAAAATCGATATATGTGCAGTAACAGAAACCTGGTTTAAGGATCCAGAGAGCACCCCAGCACTACCAGGCTACAACTCATTCCATGCATTTTGGCCATATAACCTGGACCGAAGTACAAAAGGTGGGGGCATATCCATATTCATCAAGGATACCCACACCTCCAGGTTAGTGGCACAGTATGATGCTTCAGAGATCATCCATGTGCAACTAACAATGGGCAAAACTGCAATTCAAATTGTAGCTTGCTACAGATCACCCACCATGTCCCAGGACCCCCATTCCACATTTCTGGAAACACTGGGAAGCATAAAGGTCCTACCAAACACCCTAATATTGGGTGATTTCAATTACCCAAACATTAACTGGGAGAATTACTCAAGTACTAATGCCCTTGCCCAACATTTCCTAGAATTTATAAACTCAAATGCCCTGGATCAACTGGTCAGCACTCCCACCAGAGGTGACAACATATTGGACCTGGTCATCACCAACATGGGCGACCAGTGTTCCACACCAGAGATCAACCCCTCGCTGGTTAGATCTGACCATAAACAAATCACTTTGGAAATCCACATTCCGCCCCCACCCCTGGACAAGTAAACCACTGTGAAAAACTTTTCAAAAGCAAACTTCATATTACTTAAGACCAAGGTGGAAAGTTTCAAAGCCCCCATGCTAAAGGATAATGCTGTCCAAGCTGCAAAATCCTTTACTAATGCATTCTACAGGCACCTACAAGAATGCATTGATCATGCTATCCCAAGCAAAGCCAAGAATTACTCCTCCAAGAAAAGGAAACCAGTCTGGTGGACTTCTGCCATAAACAAGCTATACAATAGAAGGAGAAAACTAGTACAGAAAAGAGTAAAATCCCAAGAAGGGAAGACATCCATGATCAGTATCAGCAAGAAACTACAATCCCTCATAAAATCATCCAAGGCGAGCTTCAAAAGAAAAATTGCCAAGGACTCCAAAGATAACCACAAGGCATTCTTTAGCTATGTCAAGAATCTAAGTGGCAATGCTCAGATCTGCTCGGAGTTAGTGCAGAATGGCACAAAATACACTGAACCGACCGATAGCGCCAACATCCTGGCAGACAGGTTCAGTGCAAACTTCACCCCCCTCTCACCCCCAAAAGGGCCCATAACCATACCAGAAGAATGTAGATCCCCTAAAATCACAGACACTCAGGTTAAAACAGCCCTCTCCAAAGTCAAAAACACAGCATCAGTGGGACCGGACGGTGTCCCAGGCTGCATCCTACATGAGTTCAAAGATGAACTAACCCCTCACCTAAACCCACTGTTCAAACTCAGCCTCTCCACAGGCTATGTACCCATAGAGTAGCACACAGCAACGGTTATTCCACTCCACAAAGGTGGAGCCACAACAGACCCCGGGAACTATCGCCCTATAAGCCTAACTAGCTTGGTCTGCAAGGCTATGGAGTGCACCATCATGGAACTCATTAACAGAGACATTGGAAACCACCAAACACTGGACCCTACCCAGTTCAGCTTTGTTAAGGGCAGATCATACCTCCTAATCCTGGTGAACTTCTTTGAGACAGTTACCAAGGTTATAGACGAGGGAAAGGTGGTACACACAGCCTACCTAGACCTCGCAAAGGCCTTTGACACCATTCCCCATTCTGGTATTATAGACAAGCTCACTAGCCTGAACATAAACCCCTACGTCACAAGATGGGTTGGCAACTGGCTCACAGACAGAACCCACACAGTGAGAGTTACGGGAGCTAGGTCTAACTCTAAACCAGTTGCAAGTGGCATTCCCCACGGCTCAGACCTAGGACCCCTCCTGTTTGGCATATACTTCTCAGAGGTACAGGCATGCACAGGAGGACTATGGCTGACCAAGTTTGCAGACGACTGCAAACTAGGGGCTATAATTGACTCTCCAGCTGACACAGACATCCTCCAAAAGGGTCTCACTGAGACAGATACCTGGTGTCAAAATCATGGCCTCAAGCTAAATGCTAAAAAGTGCATAGTCATCCCCTTTGGAAAAAAACAAATTACCCACAAACTACCACATACGCGGTAGTCCCCTAAATACGGAAAACGTAATAAGGGATCTGGGGACCTGAGTAGATAGTAATCTCTCCTTTGATAATCACAATGCCAAAGTGGTTAGAAAATCCTTCTATGTGGCCCACCTAATCATAAAAGGGTTTGCATCCAGATCAAAAGAGGTCATTGTGCCCCTCTACTCATCACTCATCAGACCCATCATAGACTACAATGCCCCATTTTAGATGTACCTTACAAGACACCTGCAACAGCTAGAAAGACCACAGAAGTACCTCACCAAGAGGATCACTGTTCTCAAACAGATGCCCTATGCAGCTCGACTGAAGAAACTCCAGCTGTACTCAGTTGCATATTGCCTACTCAAGAGGTGATCTCTGCCTGACATACAAGGCCATGTCCAACCTAGAACTGATGGACATGCTCCACCTAAAGAAAACCTTATCCCCTCGAGCCACATGCTCTAAGGATCTAAACCTCACCACAACAATATATAGGATGTGCTGGAGGGATAGAGTCCTGTCCCAGAGACTTCCCATGCTTTGGAACAAGATTCCAATCTACATTAGGCAGAGGTCCTCGCTAACACTCTTCAAGAGAAACCTTGACGAGTGGATGGGAAACAGAAAGTTTACCCCGGGGATCACTTCAGTGGCTCTGCTGGACAGAGACAAAGGGAACTAATCTAAGGGGGCAGCGAAAGCCAACACATTCTGGCTAAGCTTATAAATGCCTTCGGGTAGATAGCCTAGTACCTACCTATGAACCTATGAACAGGCTGCAGTTATATGGAAATAACTCAGCACGAAAAAAAAAAAAAAGTTCAAGTGAAAGTAACAGAAAAAGAATATATAATACTTCTTTGGAGAATGGTACAACCAGACACATTATAAAATGCTTTCATTCTCATTTTGAATTGGAAAAACTGCACCGATTGTTAAAATACACGGAGCAAAAGAAACTGACAATGAACAAATCCAGTAATTTAGCAAGATGCAATGCCTGTACTACAAAATGCATTCAGTGTGGATTCCAAAGTAGGCATCAAATAACATGAAATGCAAGGAATAGAGAACTCCATGTACTAGTGTTTGTGAGTTAAATTACACATGCTTTCTACAGAAGTAGCAGCAGGTAATAAAATCTATTATTTGATGAGGACAAAAGCCACTAGCTAAGCTAATTAACATCTCAAAAAAGACTGAATAACTCTGTTTACTAATCCTTTCCACAGAAACTAGAAATCAGGAGAAGGCAGGTCAATCAAACATTTATAAGATAACTTTCTTTGAAAATAACAAGCCACAAGCTAAAATAATGAATGGCTCAACCTAAAAGGTGTTGTGAGTAGATCAGGAAAAGAAGGACTGTGATTAAAAGGCTGAAAACTTCCTGTAGGCAACCCTCCCCCTACCCTACACAGACAAGTCTCGAGCATGCTCAGAATTACACACTGCTCAAGGTAAACATTGCAGAATGTAAACAAAGAAACGCTGGGATTGTCCCTTTAAGGGAAGGTAGGAAATTAGCAATTTATATAATGTTTGTGTGAATGATAACTGTTAAAAAGGAAACAAATGTATACTGCACGAAAATGAAAAATGTATACAATGGTTTGTTTTCTATTATAGGAGAGAAAAGAAAATGAGATGGGATCCTTAAAAAGAGAATGAGCAAGCTACATAAAAATAAATGGAATTTTGGGAACACTACATGCAGAATAAGGTTCAAGAGAAGGAGTGAGGTTTAAGGGAAGGTAGGAACTGAGCTATTTATGTAATGCTTGTGTGAATGATAACTGCTAAAAAGAAAACAAATGTATAATGCATGAGAATGACAAATGTTTGCTACTTTTTTCTATTATTGTATTTCTACATGACATTGTCTACAAAGTAAGATTTTACTAAAGGTATGAAAAACAGGGTGGGAGTCAAAATAAGATGAGGCCACAAATGGTCATACAGATTTTATAACAAATCTTTTAGTGACTCCAGTTCTTGATATTCCCCAAAAATATGCCACCAATCTGTTGTGAACCCCAAAATCCAACTGCACCAAATAGAGGAGACAGCATGATACATATTGGAAAGTCAATCATATAAAAGTATTTAAACAGGCATTGCCAGCCAAAAAATGTTTCTTTGTGACTGTGTGGCATATTTCAAAACTCTTAAAGAACTGGGACAAATTTCTGGTAGAAGCAAGTGCTGCAACTGATGTGCCTGTACCCACATATATTTGTCTGTAAGCTGTGTTCTGGTACCCAGAAGCATTTTATATATCTTGGAAATAGAACCAGTTAGAAAATAATGTCCACTTCTGACCTCAATCCACCATTCACTTCACAGTGCACATTGTTTCTCAGGGATCCCATCTTAGTCTGAAGTGGAATCCTTGAAATGTGTTTCATCCGTCTCTTAGTACTTCTAGTAAGACCCCAAGTTATTGATAATTTAGGTCACCTTTATTTTATGATCATCCTTCAGCTGATCCCAATAAAGTAATGCAGGATATTTATGTAGAGACATACTTAAAAGCAAAATTATGAATCCCCATCTTTTTATATAGGTGTATAGGGCATAAAATATATGTCCAATCCTTTGTTTTGGTATGTTTAAAACTCCATTGCAACATATGCCACAGGTTTATTAATACTGCATGCTGCTTTACATGTAGTGGAGGCTTATTAACCAATAACAGTTTATAAAATGAAGATATGCCTACAAGTTGTGACAAATTAATAAACTTCTAAATTGCCATATTTTGACGGAAAATGAACCCTGCTACCAATTTACATTAGACTGCTTTCATGTCTAACCCAAGGTCTGGTAATGCAGATCCCCTATTCATTAGCTAATGACTAGAAAAAAACAATTAACCCTTGGTTCCATTCAACCCAAATACATTTAGTAAGTTGTTTCTTTATTGATTGTAACATCTTTGTCTTTGGAGTAAGAGGGAGGCCCTGTGAGGTGTATAAAATAAGGGGAATGGTAAACCATTTAATTGCAGTTATAAACTGATGGAAACCTGGGTTAATTACGCTATAATTTTGTAAATATTTTTTAATCTTTAGATTAATAGTTTCAAAAGTTAAAGCTATGGAGTCTTGGAAGTTGTTTGCTTATTGTATCCCTTGATAAGTCAAGTTTTGCAGAGTCCAAAAAGATGTGGCTCTGCTTCTCAAGAAAAGAATTATAAATGATAAGCAAGCATATCTGTTTTTGCAGTATTTATCTTATATACCAGGATCACACCAAAGATCAAAAGCACCTCTAATACTAAATCCATCTCCCTTTCTCCTGGTTGAAAAACAGCAATAAATCATTCACATACAACAATACTGATACATGATTCTCACCTAACTGACAACCAGTGCAAGGGCTTGCTCTCAATTTGTTTGCTAATGGTTCTAAGTATAGGGCAAATGATACTAGACAGATAAGAGATCCTTGTCTAGTATCTCCTGGAGATGGATTTTGGAGGACAACACCAAACCAACTTACACTCTTATATCAGAGTTTTTCAGTAACAGCTTAAGGAGTAAGCTTAACTCTTTGGGAAGACCCAAATCCTCCATCACTGTAAACAGACAGACCCTATTAGCCTATGCAATACCTTTTTATTTTCCAAACTGGCTATAAGCACTCTATTACTACAATGGGTAGCATGATCAAAACCTGATAAAGATTGCTATGGGTAATCAAATGTCATACTACATGGAAAAACGTATTGATCCTGACTGATGAATCAGGCATTTAAAGCAAAGAGGCAAATCAATTAGTTACTAGAGAAGTAAACGACTTGTAGTTATGGTTTAAAATAAAAATGGGCTGATACAAGTCCACCTGCATTGGATTTTTGCCAAGTTTTACTGCCGAGTGCCATAAATCTGGAATATGTTTGGAAAATAGCATTTACTTGTCAATGACATAAAGTCTTCTACAAACGGATTCATGGTCCAGAGATATATTTTAATAAGTAACCAGTCAGGACCTGCTGTTGTCCCTCTGACTAATCTTCTCCCTTGTAAAAGTAGCTACCAACTTTGCTGCTTGTTCACTACTCAATGCTTGCAATGCTATACTGTTTAAAGATCCTTCTACCTTGTGTACAGATAGCTTTATAGGGAAGAAACTAACCCTAACCTAAGAATAATCTCTCTCAAAGGTGTCACTCATGTCCTTTAAAAAAGAAACAACCTTATGAAGCTGTGGACTACATATCTTAGTTACAGATATGTCTGCAACCCGCTGTCTTAATTTCTGTGCAAAAATCTTTGATAAAAGGAAAAGAAGTTAAGCTTTGTAAATTCTAGTTAATAATGCAAATAATTATTCAATGCATTTCTAGCAGCTTGATGTCTATCCCCCAATCACCTCTATCTGCACCAGATACAATCATGCATATAACTCCTTTAACTTATTTCTAGCCTTCTTCTCTCTTTCTTCAACCATCAGTAAGAAGTTACAGTATATTTTAAACCATCACAACTTTCCAAGTGTGAGTTGTCCAAGATAACTAGCTTATATGAACAATCCAATAATGTAGAATGTACAACATTTTCCAGTTTTCACTCCTAGACACCAGCAGATTCGCTCTCCATAACTTTATACCTGTAAAGATGTTTATCCTACACATGTGCATCAAGGGGACATGGTCAGAGGGGGCCCACAAGGAGCATATTCAGTTCTTGAGAAAAATATTCATGCTCCTGAGATAGAAATATCTTATCTAAATTAGAAAATGATTTGTGTCTATAAGAGAAATGTGTAACCAGGTATCTTGGCAGATCAACCTTCTCTGGGCATCCACTAATACATACAAGTAAATCTCTTTGATAATTTATCAACAGCTGGAATAAGTATCATTCTGGGCCCCATATGAACATCTTGATTTAAAACTGCGTTACAATCTCCCATCCACACTATGAAACCTTCCAGAATAAATATCCATTCCTTAATGATCTCTGAAAGCTCTCCAGATAAAGTGCCTGGCAGGATATTCATTGCCACTGTTTCATCTGGGAGTCCATGCACAGTGTCCTTAACCAAGAAATATCTTCTCCAACTATCTATGAGTCTGTAGTCAACATCGAAAGGTGGGTTTTATATACAAATACCACTCCTTGATTTCTGCCACCTGGAAAATGTGCAAAAGCAGCCAACTTATATAAACTATTACGTAGTTTTGATGATCCTCCTCAAGATATACCTCTTGTAACAGAATCACATTCAGATTTATATATTTATATATATATATATATATATATATATATATATGGCTCTAGGACTATTGACTATTCAATAGTCCGAATCCACAATCAAGCGCTTTCGTTAAAGTGTGTTAAAAAAAAAAAATTACATTTACATTTTTGCAGGGGGGCAAGCCCCCCTGCACCCACTCCCCCACTTTAATATTCTCACTCTGAGGTCTCACTACAGTGGGGAAAATGAATTTTCCCTTATCCCCACTGTAGTGCGATCTCCGCAACAGGCATACTTACGTGAAAGTGCTTCCTTGGTGAAAAGCACTTTTGCGCAAGTATGCCTGGCAGAATCTGTTTCGGTGATGTTGCCATTCCCATATACATATATATATATATATATATATATATATATATATATATATATATATATATATATATATATATGGGTCTACTTCACATGACTGAAATTTCATTTGACTGACTTTCATTTGACCGAGACCAAAATACCGAATTTTTAAAATACTGAAAACTCACTTGACTGAAACTCATAATACTGAAACTTCACAATGCTAAATTTCAAAGTAGTAACTTGAAAACCATAGACATGCACACTTACAACACCAATGACTAACTTTTTCCAGAACTTAAAAATGACTTACCAGATGATATAAAACCAAACTAGGTTGGGGGCTACTCCCCCACACCCCCCCCAATGTGTGAGGGGGGCTTGCCCCCCCTCAACAATATATACTAACTCCAGGATCGCACTACAGTGGGGAAAAGGGCATATACCTTTTACTTACTTACTTACCTTACAGTAGTCTACATGCTGCCACTACTGCTGGGAACGCACAAAACATCCGCCATATTACTTCAGATACTTCCCATAAAAATGTAAACTGACATACCCACATTTAGAAACACTACAACATTACTTTCCACATGACTATAGGTATTCTGACAATCAGCACTATAAGTTACAGTAATACTTTTTATCACAAGCAAGTCACAGGAGAAGGGAAACCCACATCATGTCTATGGCTTACAATTCAGTATAATGAGATTCAGTCAAATGAGTTTTCAGTATTTTGAAAATTCGATATTATGGGGCTTGGTGAAATGAAATTCAGTCAAATTAAATTTCAGTCAAGTGAAGTAGACCCGTATATCTATCTGTCTGTATGTATATATATATATATATATATATATATATATATATATATCTGGGTAACTCCAAATTCCAAACACACAAAAAGCTTGAAATACCCTTTCCCACTGCCGTTTTCCACTTTTAGTAGTTTAATATTTATAGAGGGAAGTAGTGGCCCCATCTTATTTACCTATTACTAGAAATTAAACATTTATCAACAAAAGTCATAAAGTAATGGTACTATCATACCATATAACATTTGCAAATTGTTCCCTAACAAATAAACACCCAAACATATAAGAAAAACAAGTGAAAACTTAAAAAATGCACAAGTTTTAGTAACAAATAACTATATACAATAGCTTCTACTTGGTTCTACAGACGAGGAGCACCTTCTCTACTCAGATAGTAACAGGGCAACGCTCCACAGCTAAATGGAAGTGAAGAAAAAGAAGGAATATCCTGTAGTGTCTGTTCAAGTCCTTTCTGCTTCATTTAAACAACTGCATAGTCTCACATCACCAGAAATCGATGCCTAAAATCCCCCACCTCCAAAAAAAGGACAATATTACCAGTAAGTAATGGGCATTGCAATTTCAATATATAAAATCATACTTGCAGCCTGTTCAGTAAAGAAATAGTTAACTCTTTAATGCCAATTGAAAAGCCAAAGAACTAAGCTTTCTGTATGCCCATAAGAAGCAACTGTCATCCATTTTGTCCATAGTGTCCTCTCATTTTATTACTCAGCATACCTATATAGATATTTTATGGTTCAAAGAGTGCTTGTTTTGCTGCAGAAGACTGCTAACTTTCCTTTTTCCTCCATTTTCATTCAAATAAAAGAGTTCCAGTGAAGGGGGAGAGATGATGATTAAGTTTAGCAGATCCTGCATTATCATTGTATGTTGCACTTGGTCCATTTACAGCTACAAGATTTAAACTAGCTAATTTTGATTTTATTTCCTCAGAAAAGTGAAGTATAAGTGGGCCACCTGAGATAAATATTTTAGTTGTCACTGATAAAGCACTCTGAATTTTCATCCTTGCAACCTGCACAACCACATTGCCGGCATAAAACCATCACCCTCTTTCTAATATGGTCCAAGAAACCCTGATCACAGCATACTCTATAGAGTCAGTTATTTTCATCAGTTTGCTTAGAGCCCATTTGTAAAGTTAAGGCTTTTTCTTTCACAGTAAAATTAGTGAATCAAACCAATACAGGCAGAGGATAACATGCTCAGAGCACCTGAGGTAAAAATACACAATATACTCTCTCTGCTGTCAGATCCTGTTTTGGAGTTCCCATCCACTCCAACAATTATCAGCCATAAAAGAGAGGTAATTATTGTCTTAAACCTTAAATTATTCCTTCATGAGCAACCTTCAAAGTTAGTTTACTTATATTCCATATCTAGTTTCAACTCAGCTTCAGCTATGCATTGTACAAGTCTGGCCACTGCAGTATTTATTTCAGTTGCATGATCTGGATATTGAGTGAGAGCTCCTTCTACCCCATTTAGTCCAGACTTGAATGACTGTATTAAAGTTATGTTCATTTCATGCAGTTATGCTATTAACAATTCAAACTTAGCTTCTACAGATAATGAAGAAGCACCTTCCATGTTACTAACCACTGCCAAGTGTTCAAAAATCATTTGTTGCTGCCCTGTTCCAGTAAACTCATTAGGTGACTTCACTCTCTTTGAGAATGGGTTTGTAACAGCTGATGGTTTTTGTGTGTCATAGGTGATATTTTCCCCATTGTAACAACTCTTAATAGCAGCAAGATGCAACAAAAAGTTTTTAATGGTAACCTGCTGTAGGTTTAGCAGCCAGTTTCTGTTAGGTACTTCAGTTTTATCAATTCAGCTATTTATTATTTATTGACATTTGTTTACCAGGAAAGTCTAATTGGATAATTGTATCTGTTTTCAGTGGAGGCCCAGGGAGAAAAGCTCCATAAATAAAAGAACGGAAAATACATATACACAGGTGAAAATTGACATCATATTACAATATACCATAAATACATAGATTAATACAAATGTTTTTAAAACACCTTTATTAAATTATCACTTAAGAGAGGCAAACATACATTAACAGAAAAGAAAACAAACCATTTTAACATTTTTCCATTTAACTACAGTATACATAATTTTTTTTGCTATTATCACCAGTCCAACATTTCAAAAAATTACTGAATGTCTGCCTTCTCTTAAAGCTCACTCCTTCTGAACATTATTATGTATATATTATTCCAACAATTTCCATTAACTTCTATGTCATTCACTCCTTCCCTTTTCTAAAGATCCCTCTTCTAGTTCTTTTAACTATTTTATAAATTCAATACCTCAAATACAGTTGATGTAGACTTTGATTTCCATTTTCTAGTAATTGTTTTTTGGCAGCCAACAGAATTAAAGTTAAAAAGGCCTTATTATGCTTGAGGAATTCACTTCCTGTATATCAGCTCAAAATAATAATTTCCTTACTTACAGTCTTTTGCTTATCCAATATTTCTGATAGAGGGAAGTTTTAAAATTTGCCATTTCATTACACTCCCAAAACATGTTCCCAGTTATCTTTCTCTTCATTATACCTCCAACATTTGCTATCCACCTGAGGACAGATTCTTTGAAGTCTGCTTGGAGCATAAAATACCAATGCAGACATTTACAAACAAAGACCATAAACCTTCTGGACTTCATTCCATACTTGCGCACCATACACATATCCTCGCATTGTTTTCTTGTAAATTGCTGTTCCAGTCTCTCTTCCCAATCTTTTCTAACCTCCTCTGATTGATTCTTATAGGTTATAACCTACTAGTTATCCCTTTTTAACACTTGATTCTGTTCTAGATTCAACTTAAAAACTCTACCAGATCAGGCCTTTCACTTAAAATCCCCCTATCTCTTTTTCTTTGCCTATACTCTGAGATCAAGCTCTGGTAGGGAAACCAGTCTGTAGCCTGTAATCCAAATGTCTTCTTGGCCTCACCCCATTCTATTACCTTTCCTGCTTGAGCTATTTGCTCCCAATATCTTAGCTCTTTTGCCAAGTTTCTCCAGTAAATTCCAGCCCCCTCTTGTCTATTTTCTGTACTTCTACTTACAGTCATCCCTATTAGAAAATCATCAATCTCCATTCTTATATTGGCTTAGTCCTTAGAATACTTTCTGCTACTATAATATTCTGTATGGTTATTAGTATTCTCCTTAAGTATATGCATCCAAAATCCCAGTCTCTCTCTATTTCTTGAAATTCCTCTTGCTTCATCATCCCTTTCCACTTTGAATTATAACCTTCTGCTTGTGTTATGTATATGAGCCTTAACTGTGTAGCTCTAAAATATCCCTTCAAATCAGGTAAACCTAAACCACCTTGTTCTATTGGGAGGATTATCTGATACCACTTGACTCTTTCCTTCCCAAATAAATTTCTTCCGTTTTTTTATTAATTATTGTCCACAACATCTCCTTCAGTTGATAAAAATATGCCTGACCTGTATACAAGACTAAAGGAACTAAAAACATTTTCACTGCTTATTTCTTACTATCCATATCCATAAATAAGTGTTTCCAGTTTCTTGGTTTTGTATTATCTTTTGTATAGTCTCTTCCCACATATCCTTAGCTGCCATAACAGAACCCTTTTCAATCCATACTCCTAAATACTTCATCTTATCATGTCCCCATAAATATGGATATTGTTGAAATAATTTGTGTGTAGGAACATAACTTATGGCTATGTTCTTTGTTTTATCTTAACTACTTTTATATCCAGTAAACTTGAAACTGTCTCAAAATGTTCCACAACACTGAGATCTGCATTTATCAGGTGCAAAATAATATCATCTGCATATAAAGCCAACTTTTCTTGATTACCAAAACAATTACATCCTTGAATTTCTGAGTCCCTTATTTTCTTGGTCATTGGCTCTAAATATAAAGCAAATAAAGGGGAAAGAGGACACCCCTACCTGGTTCCTCTGTTCAAGCACAGGTTATCTAAAAAGAACCCTCCTACATTAATTTTTGCCTGCGATCCTTCATATTTCCTTCTAATTAACCTTATTATTGTATCAGGAAATGCAAATACTTCCAATGCCCTTCTCATAAAATTTCAGCTTACTCTGTCATATGCTTTCTCACCATCAACAGAGGTATTTTCTTACATTCTGCTTTCCTCTGGATCATCATTGCTCTAGTAATGTTGTCAAATGTTTGCCTTGCCTACACAAAACAACACTGATCATATATATCAATTTTGGCAACAGTTCTTTTTAGCTAGTATAGACATAAACACTATAATTAGGTTTAAAATTGAAATGGGTGTATATGAAGCTGGTCTGGAGAGTTCTTGCCATTTTTAGGTAATACAGCTACCACAGCTTTCTTCCAAGATGTTGGTGATTCCCCCCTTTTAAAATACTATTAAACAAAGTCTTCTAGAGCTTTATCGCTTTCTTCCCTCCTAATTTCCAAACTTGCACAGGAATACCATCTGTTCCTGGAGAGTTTCCTGAAGATTGAGTATACATCACTGTTTTTATCTCATCACCTCCTATTTTAACTGTTAGTTGTTGAACCTCATCTACCTCTAATCTTGGCATGATTAAGTCTTCCATAAATATTTCTATTTGTACTCATTGATTTCCATGTTTTTCTGCTTTATATAAACTTTTATAAAATTTCTAGAATATCTCTAATAATTCTACAGGATCTCTGGTTATTTTTATTGTTATAGGTTCCCTAAGTTTGTCGAGACACCTTTTAATGTTCTGTCACCTAAGTCATTCTGTTAAAAGTTTTTGTGCTTTGGAGTTATCAAAATTAGTGCTTAACTCCAATCATTCTAAACCCATGCATATTATCCAGATACTCCTTTATTTTCTCTTTAGCACTTTGCATTTTCTCCCCCCTTCTTATCTGAGATTTCCCTTATTCTACAATAATTTAAACTTTGCCAGCCATTCTAAGTAATTTATTTTACTTTTTAACCATATCTCTTTCTCTTTTATTTCTACCCTATTTTTGAACTCCATTTTATCCATGTCACTAGCTATAACTTCTGAAGGTATTTCTATCTTCCCTAATAACTCCTGAATAATTTCCACTACCTATTCCTTAAATTCATCTCTGTTTAAAAAGTAGGTAAGAAAGCACCAGTATCTTATTTGTACTTAATTTTTTCTGTATTTTATCCTAGTTTTTATTGATGCATGATCAGAAATAGTATTTGGATGCATGTCAAAGCCTTCAATTAAATTCACATGTTCATGGAACAATATAATTTTTATCTAGTCTAGCCCAATTATTGTATCTTGGGGAGTAATATGTAAATGTTGTTTGTGTTCCAATTACTGAATTCACAGCTTCCATACTAAATATTTTCATGAATTTTCTCAGAAATATGCCCTCTTTTGTTATATTGTCCCTTCTAGTTCCCCCAATACATCATCACTACTGCAAATCAAATTCCAATCCCCACCTACAAATAATATTCCCTGCTGAAAGTTGATTATTTCTCCCAAAATATTCTTAAGCTCCATAACAGCAGTTTTCAGTGGAATGTAAATATATGCCATTGCAATCCTCTTCCCTTGCCAATAGCCACTTACTACCATAAATTACCATTTTTGTATTTTTTCCTCATCTATCACTAATGGAGCCCCTCTAGCAATTAGTATAATTATTCCCCCTTTCCTCTGTCCCTGATATTTTGTTGAATACCCATTTTGACATCCTCTGTCAAATTCACAAGTTCATTTCCTTCCAAATCTGTCTCCTGCAGCATTGGTATTTGCACTCTTCATTTATTAATATAATTCAAAACTCTTTCCTTTTTATCTATACCTGTAATGTCTGTCACATTCTAAGATAATGTGGAGAGCATAGTCATCATGATTCAAACCTACAGTTCCCACTTGTTATACATGACAGTTTTTAGTGTGTATTTCCAGGTTTTGTGTTACATGCATATACTAATATCTGGCAGACTGATATTTTATACAGCTGTTTCTTCTCATCTCCATTTGAACTAATGCCACATTTTCTAGACTTTTTGTTTTAATGGAAACTTTCAAACAAAAAACTAAATACAAAATATCCCTATCCTCTATTAACTTGAAACAAATACACAAAACTATGTACATCTTCAAAATATGAAGTGTAACCCCCCCCCCCCCAGAAGGGAACAATTGCCCCAAATTGACTGCTGCACCTACAGGCATTATCTAACCTAAAATTAAGGTTACCCATGCTAAAGTGCATGCTACAGCTTATGCCCTGATGCTATCTGTTTCTATTATCTTTCTCTCTCTCTCTTCCCCTCCCAGATATAAAAAACACAGCTAAATTGTATACTGTAAGTATTAAGGCTGCTAGGGAGGTTGTTACTTATTATTCACTTCCCACAATTTCAAACTTAATTTTTTCACTGACCTGCTTGCCATTATACCTTTAAATGTTACATTCCCTCAGCAAAGAATAATTAGAATTCTCAAGATTAACTGTTTGCCCCTGCACACAGTTTGTATACATGGAAATGTACCCAGCAATGAGTTTTTGTAAATTTCACTCAGAAAAGAATGCACGTCTCCCCTCAGCTGCAGACATCTTGACTCCACTGAATATTTGCCAGTGGAAACAAACAAGCTAATATATTTGCAGTTGTAACTAGATTAGCGTTTTCATGGCTTTCATCATTTTGGCTTATTTCTAAAGCCTACATGCCTATAAAAACACCTGTTTACACTTAGACCAAAGGTAGTAACCTAGACAATTCACCCTTGTAAATTAGAAACAGAAAATATCATAGTTATATATATATATATTATAATCAGTGCACTTTTAAACCACAAATTCACCCCATCAGCCTAAGATCACAGCATATAAACATTAAACTTGTTTTTTTCCCAGCCTTTTTTCTCATTATAATGTAAAACCTATATTTCTTACAAGTAAAAAGCACTTGTTTATTTTAATATCTTTAATATAACAGTCACTGAAAAGACCCCCCCCCCCACATACTTAAAACAGCCCTGACTTCACCCTACACAACTGTTTTACTGTATATAACATGAAGTTTATATCTGAAATGCTTTACACAAATACTAATAAGAACAAAAATTGTTTTGCTTACAGTTAGTTTCCCCTTTTATTGTCCTTCTAAACACTAATGATATAAAATGGGGTATATGCATTCACCCACAACTTTAACAAAGTTAAGAAAATCCAATGTTTTTCAGTCAATATTTCTTGCAAAGCCATATTTCACAAATGTGATAAGATGCTTTATAGTCTTCCATGTATTCACTAATTTCAAAGTTGCATGTCTTCTTCCTGCTCTTCTCAATCTCGTAACACTAGACTCTGGTTAATGTCCAAGGTACTGCTGATATTTGTATTCAACTCCTGTCCTCTTTTCTGTCTCTCAAGCATTTACCTTTGGAACATTGGAAAATGCTTCACTGGCAAAGTCTCACTATGAATTTTACTGTCAGAAGAATGAGAAGCAGGGTCCCTTTCTGCTTGTTGACTCAATTTTTGTTGGATAAACTTTTTTTTGTTTCCTCCTTCATCTGTTCTGCATCAAAAATTACTTTAATCCTCCAGGAGAAACAAATTAAGACAGCTAGATACAGCAGCTTGAATCTCACATCTGCTTCTCAACAGTCTCTGATTGCTAGGATAAATGTGTTTCTCTTCTATCTGGTATATAGTAAATAATCATTTTCTACAAACACTCTGCTGTTTCCAATTTTTATTACTTTGCCCTTCTACCGGAATTTTGTCAGGATCACCTCTCATGGCCAACATTAGAGCATACACTCAATGTGTCTTTTCAATTAATAAATTCTGCTGTAGAACACCAGTCCAATTGCTTATTTGTGCTTTCATAAAATGAATACAGTTTGTTTCTTTCAGTTTCCCTGGTACAGCAGAAAATCTCAGGTTTTCTCTGAGTGCTTTGTCTTCTAACTGTACTATTTTAACACAGTTCTTATTGAGAAACCTCATATTCAGACAGTTTTATCAGTTCATCTGAATGGCTAGTTGAAGTGTCTTCTATTTTTTCCAGCCTTTTGTTTCATGAATTGACATGTTTCTTCAATCTTTCATTTATTTTAATCACTTCTGAGTACATCTGCAACAAGTGGAAAGGCCGCAGAAACACCTCACTAAAAGAATCACAGGCCTAAAGCAGATGCCCTATGCTGACCGACTAAAACAACTCCAGCTATACTCTGTCGCATATTGTCTACTCAGAGGTGATCTCTGCTTAACATACAAGACCATGTCAAACCCAGAGCTGTTGGACATGCTACACTTAAAGAAATCCCAATCCATCAGAGCCACACGCTCCAGAGACCTAAATCTTGTCATCACAATGAACAAAACATGTTGGAGGGATAGGTTCCTGACCCAGAGACTCCCCATACTCTGGAATAGACTGCCTATACATGTCAAGCAGAGCAGCTCCTTGGCCCTCTTCAAAAGGAACCTTGATGACTGGATGGGAGATAGGAAATTTACCCCGAGGATCATGTCAGTCGCCCTGCTAGACAAGGGTCCAGGGAAGTAAATATTGTGGGAAGAAATAGCCAGGGAATTGTTATGGCTAGGCTTGTATAGGCCCTAGGGCCGATAGCCTAGTACCAACCTATGAACCTATAAATTACTGGAAGCCATCTCTTGTACCAAAGCTGAAGGTAGAACTGGTTTTTGCTGACCAGCTGCAGAATCCTTCTCAGGCAGTGTTTTCTCTTCACCTTTTCTGGTTGACTTTTTCAGATTTTCCAAATTTCATCTTTGCTGGCATCCAGACAATGTATCTACTAGCCAGTAAATGAAGTTTCCAAAAACATTTTCAATGGCACTCTTTTTTCCTCAGTTTTTATTTTCACACTGGGAGAGTTGACGCTATGTTGTTGATTAGTGTGCAACTATCTTGGAAGTCTAGATTAAAACAAATATTAGTACACATACAAAATGTATAATAATACACATGTATCATCATAAAACAATGTAGCACTGAAACATGTTGATATAAGTGTGAGATTTATTACTTACTCATAAAGCAAATGTAAGAGTGGGAAAAGTCAAACAAAGACGTGGAAGAGAGGGGAAAGTGAGAAAAAGTATTTGTTGGAGTTAATAAATGGGGTAGATATGGAAGGCAGGAGAAATAATACGTAAAAGTAAGGTTAAGAGTAAGGGAAGTAAGACAAATAAAAACAAGGAAAAAGAGCGATAAGATGCACAAAGGTATTATAGGAGACAGAGCTAAACTTTTAGCCTGGAGAGCAGCAAGTGCAAAGCCAGGAGTCAGAGAGGAATTCTTCTAGCTGCAGCTTAAATAAATGAATGTTATATATTGCCCTGACAGGTGCAGGGCTTGTTTTCCAGATTTTTGCTACGCAGTGTGAGTACAGACTTTCACCCCCAGTTTTTGTAAGGTTTATAGATGTCAAGCAGGTTTTTGTCAGAGGACTGAAGGTGACAATTTGAGAGGTAGTGGTGGAGAATTGTACTTATAGCTGGGCAGGCTGTGGGGTTAAATATCCTTTTGTGTGTTAAGAGAAGTTGGGTATAATTTAGTTGGTGGGATGATTCTATCTAATTTAGAATTCAGAACAGTGAAGTCTGTGACTTGTATGAGCTGCAAATCTAGCTACCTTGTTGTAACACTGTTCCAGCTTGACAGCTGTTTTACTATACTGAAAAAATAGAGATTCATAGGCTTGACTATCAGGATTTTGACCTGCTGGCATGCTTCTTAATCGTCAAGGTCCTATCAGCAATACATCATAGTGTGACCATACCAATAGAAACATGAATGGTTTTCATCACAGGGCTATAATTTGACCATACTCCCTTAATTTCTATACATATTAACTTGGGGATTGTAGAATAACACAGAACTAGCACACAACAACATAAAAAAGACACCAGAAGATATCTGGAATACTGAAAACGTATAGGAACAATTCCTATAATAAAGCCAATGCACGGACTAGAGTTAACTGAAACTTTAATATATAAATCAAAAAATATTCAATGACATCCTCGTTAAGTGCTTTCATCCACAAAAGGTGGACTTCATCAGAACACAATAACATATTACTGCCTGATATTTAAAATCATTTTGGCGCCAAACACAATACTCCATCACTGATTTAAAGTGACAGATGCTATATAGGTAAAATATATTATATTTATGACTTCAACGTTTTTACATTAAAAAATAAAATATAAATAAATCAATTTACATCATACATACCATGCACAGTCAAAAAAGTAATATTTATATAAAATAAATATATATATATATATATATATATATATATATATATATATATATACACACATATGTGTGTGTGTATATTGCAAAACTTCATGAACCTATCAATTAGTTAATTATACATTTAAAAAAGCATTAGGGTTGATGTATGTGTTAGCACTGGTATATTAAAAAGACCACTTGAATTTATAAATATTTATAACAAATCCAAAAGATTTTTGTTTGGTGGGGAGCTGATTGTTGCATAAGAAATTGTTATAAATGCATAAGAATTGTTACATATATTATTCTGGGTGCTATTTCCTCCTACCTACCTAAAATATGATGCAATAAAATGTATCATAACTACCTCAATGTTAAAATATTTTAATATTTAAAACACAGCCATAGATATAAATACTAATATACATGAATAAAAAACATTAAAACACTTATAAAATCATGAATACAATAATTAAATAACTACTATATATAAACTTAGACATATAAAATACTATATGTAAAAAGTACATGAATTCACTAACTTAATTGCAATAAGAGTTTAATAGAGATATATTCATTAAGTCCAGGCTCTCTGGCTGCATCAGTTAATATTTGCCAATACATTTCCCTCTTGCCTAAGAGTGCCTTAATATTGCCACTACGGGGTCCACTTAACTTGATTAATAATTGCAAATTAAAAAAATTAACGTCCCAGCAACGGTCAATGTGTCTATATAATGCATTATTGACATCCTTAGTTATAATACAGTATAAGTGGTCATATATTCTTTTTTTGAAATGTCGCTCAGTCTTGCCTATGTAATATGTGGGGCATGGCATGCACTTGGCAAGATAAATGACAAACTTGCTATTACAGTTTCCATGTCTAAAATATAAATAAGTCTTATTAATATTTTCCACTTTCACCCCTTGTATCTCCCAAATATTGGAACAATGATTACATCGTCCACATTTGGTAGTGTGTTTCCTCAATGTCGTAACGTTCCTATGTTTTGGTCCGTACTCCAATGACTTCTTCAAATTTGTCCCCATTTTATGTACAAAATTGGGACAATCTCCTAAGATGTTCTTTACTCCTGGTCTATCATCAAAATGTTCCAGTTATGCTTAACTATATTTTTTACATAGTTTACAAAAGGTGAGTATTGTAACACACATATAACCCTACTGTAGTGCATTGACGGCCTACCTGCTTGTTGACCAATGTTAAAACTACAAGTACCTGTACCCAGTAGGGGAAGATACTTGTTTCCCCATTTTTGGATAACATAACAGGTAACATCATTCAATATAGTCACAGGATATCCCCTGCTGGTGAACAGTGACTTGATATAATTAATCTCATCTATCATAGAATCATAACTTGAGGTCATACGAGCGGCCCTAATACACTGCCCCTTATAAATATTTCTCAACATATGTCTAGGGTGATTACTGGTATATTGTAAATAACTATTAGAGGAAGTTTCTTTCCTATAAATTTTAGACTCGAAGCCTTGACTAGAGTGATGCATATAAGTGTCCAAGTAAGCAATATCTTCGGGGCTAAAATTGTAAGTAAATTTCAAAAAAGAACTGGAATTATTTAAATACTCAATAAAAGACTGAATACTTTCAATAGAACTATCACATAATATAAAAATGTCATCCAAAAACCTAGAATAGAAAACAACATTTTTATAATGACTGCAAGTAAACAACTTAGTAGTTTCCCATTCTAACATAACCAGGTTGGCAAATATGGGCGCACAAGATGCCCCCATAGCTACCCCCCTGGTTTGTCTAAAATTCTCTCCTTCATAATGTATATAATTGTAGTCTAACACTAATGTCATCATGTCCATAATGAGACAGATCTTGTCCCATTCCAATTTGGAAAACTTACTCAAACTATTGCAAAAATCATCCAACCCTTGTACTTTGGGTATACAAGAAAATAAATTGACAACATCAATAGTGATAAATATTAAGTTATTTCTCCAAATATTAGGGGTCAAATTTGCCAAAAAGGCCCACGAATCCTTAATCATGTGGGGTATGTCCTGATATATAGGTTTCAACCATTGATCTATAACTACACCTTAGGGTATGTTTTTGAATATCTTCCGGAAACTATCGGATGGAATGGTGGACAATTGATACTTTTATGAACTTTTGGAATACCCACTATAGTAGCTAATGTTGGGTGTTCAACTTTTAAAAAGTTGTATAAATCAATAGATGTAATACGATTGTCCAGTAAGTATTCTTCTATACTAAGGTCTATACGTTTGTAACCTATATTTATTTCATTGATTGACACTGTTTCATAATTCCCTGATTCATGTAAAATGTTATATATTTCATTAATACAATCTATTGAGTTATATAAAACTACCCCTCCACCCTTGTCGGGCTTCATGACACGGATATCTCTGTTGCTGATTAAATCTGCCAAGACTTCTCTTTCAACTGAAGTTAAATTGTCCTGGATGTTCCAGTGTCTAATTTTATTATAAAAATTGTAAATGATCTGAGTTACCAGCTTTTCAAAGCTAGCAACGTTAGGATGGGTGGGTGGTATAAAAGTACTTTTCTTTTTAAGGCCATCTTCTACAAACATAGTGGTACCATCTTTAAAATGTAAGGCCAAATTCAACTGTCTACAAAATAACTTGATTTCCGTAATAATACCAACAACATTAAATTTAACACTAGGGATGTATTTCATTCCTTTAGATAGTAAAGTAAAATGTTCAAGTTTTAAATCTATACCGATATAGTTATATATCTTAAAATCATTGTAAATATATACTATCTTCCCTTCTTTACTATTCACATCTACACTCCTATTAAGTGAGTCTACAGTGTGGTCTTGATCTTCCCTATTTAATAATAATAGTTCGCTTGATGTGTCTGATTCCATTCCTGTGATGGACACTTCCAGTTCCAATCCTTTTTCCACATCTTTGGGGCCTGGGGTTGTTCCCCCCCAAAAAAATTTCAACATCTGTCTTTCTCAAACCCATGACTAAAACTATTCATGTGAGTTTCATAATGCTGAACACTATCCTTAATATTCTATATATATGCTTTATTATTTTTGTATTGTTCCTGGTCCCTCGTCATTTTTTTAATTTTGCTATCAAAAATGGCCTGTGCCTTACTATTAGCATTCCTATACTGCTTCTCATACAAGTTTTCCCACTGAGGGAACAATAAATAATTTACAATACTATTATTCAGCTTCTCCACCTCTACCAATAATTTCACTAACCTTTCATCATTCTTCTTTATCAACATTCTCATAAACTCAAATCCAAATGTATTAAATAATGTATTAAAATCAGTAATAGATTGCGCATCTAAAATAATACTCATGGGTACTTAAAAACATGCAAACCCATGGGTACAATACCTAAAAATATGCATTTATTCAAATAGGCATTGTCTACCTTAATCCCTGTTTTCTGTTAATTTCTGTTTAATAAAGTCATAGTTCGTAGTATTGGAGGCTCCAAGTGCTTCATTCTGTTACTTACCTTTTTGAAGATGCTAACCTGTTTCATTACAGTACATCTGACACTGAGAAGGTAGTCTGCATAAACACCACACCTCTAACACCACCCACACCTGTACAACACACTCCTACATATGTGGAGGTTCTCAACAAAAATATACCTAAACAAATGAGACCTCTGAAGGAAAAACACACATGCACATCACAACCCACAGCACCAAGCATCACACATAGTGCACACATCTGTGTCTCACAGCCTCTAAGGCCCAGCCACAAACCAAACATACCCATAGGATACTCTATTGTGAGACATACAGATGTGCCCCTCTCCAGGCTAGACAAGAAGAAAGTCACGGTAAGTTACATGTCAGGTGCTAGACTTCACCATATCATGCACGCACTCAAGTCTCTTAACAACAAGTACTGTTATGACTCTGTCATAGTTCATGTTGGTGTGAAGGACTTCAGACATACCTCTCTGGACTATATGAACAGAGACATGATTGAGCTCATTGAATATGTGTCCTAGGCAGGTATGTCCCTCGCCTTAAGCAGCATCCTACCATCACCCAGAATGATGCCTCAATACAAACAGAAAATGATTGCTTTAACAATTGGCTTAGCTTCTGGTGTTATTCCAAGGGGATCCAGTACCTGACAGCCTTGGAGGACATGATTGACAGACCACAATGCTTTGCCAGAGATGGCCTTCATCTGTCTCCCCTGGGCTTCAGACTTCTGGCAAAGGCTTTGCCTCCCCCATAGTGCCTTTTTAGGCAAAGTCATGAGCACAAAATTACCAACATGAAAAATTATTCTAAATTAAATTTAAAGGTCATGCTGCTAAATACTAGCAGTCTTAGCATGAAACTGCACTCATTGGAAGTATTCCTTGCCCTGGAGAATGCTAACATTTGTGCAGTCAATGAAACCTGGCTCAAAGCTGTGGACAGCATCCCAGCCTTACCAGGTTATTCACCCTACCATACTTTCACACCCCAAATAGAGGGCTACAAAGCCAAAGGAGGTGGAGTTTCAATATTTATCAAAGACATACACACCTCCAGGCTGGTCAAACGGTATGATGCACGAGACACTCCATGTGCAGTTAACTGTTAACAAAACACCTATTCAAATCATAGCTAACTACAGACCCCCAACCATGACTCAGGATGCCCACTCCACCTATCTGGACTTACTTGAATCCATCAAGCCTCAACCCTCTACCCTGATCCTGGGTAACTTTAACTACCCAACCATAGAGTGGAAGACCTAGTCTAGCCCAAATATGAGTGCCCAGGGATTCCTTGACTTTGTCAATGCCAATGCATTGGATCAGCTGGTTGACACCCCTACAAGAGGTGAAAATATCCTGGACCTGGTTCTAATCAACATGAGTAGTCACTGTAGCACCCCTACAGTGTCATCTCCCATGGTAAGATACGATCATAACGTGATCACTTTTGAAGTCACCATCTCCCCTGACATCCCCCCCCCCCCTTGTCAGGGTCAAACAAAAAAACTTTTCTAAAGCTGACTACAATCTCCTCAGACGAGGTAAGTTTCACAGTCTCCATTCCTTCAGTTGGAACTAGCACTAATGTCCAAGCCTACACCAAAAAACTTTATGAGCACCTACATAGCTGAATGGACTCGGCAATACCTCTTCTGCTTCTTTCGGCTTTTTCCCGGTTAGGGGTCACCACAGTGAATCACCTGTCCGCTCATGATTGACAGTGGAGTTTTACGGTGTCGAGTTACCAGCCCGGCGCCCAACCTTCCACAGAAGGCACACACACTCACGCACTCACTCCTAGGGCCAATTTAGAGTGTCCAATCCACCTACAGCATGTCTTTGGGATGTGGGAGGAAACCGGAGAGAATCAAACCAGAGAACTTCTTGCTGTGAGGCAGCAACGCTGACTGCTGCACCACCGCAGATGCCCACTTGTGCAAGTTCTGGTAACCTTAAATTTGTTTCTGGCCCTTTTTTGAGCTCCATTTCACTTAACCTGCTCTATCTGCTTTCACCTTCAACTTTGCACCTCATGACTTGAAGAAGTTGCTTTCCTAATCCCACTTCTGATACCATGTCACTCGCTCGGTCAGGATAAAACAGATGAACAGTTGCGGGTTCAATTCAAGCAGCTTTATTGCACACAAACACATCAGGAATGAGGCGTTGTAACTTAAACTTAAATGAACTTATAAACAGTCTGACTACTAACTCATACATGTTAACACTCTGGCTGTTCTCTCAAAATGGCACTGCTGCCTGCAAGTGCTCACTAGACCAAATCATCTTCCTCAAGGAAGAGTAAACCTGTCTAGTGGACAGCAGCAATAAACAAACTCTATAATAAAAGGAACAAATTACTTTCCAGGACCAAGAAGGAGCAGGTGCCAAGTTGGAAGCAATCTCTCCTTTGTCTGAACAAGCAAATAAGGCCACTGCTGAAATCCTCTAAGGCTAACTTTGAGTCCAAATTGGCCACATCCACTAAGGAAAATCACAAGGCCTTCTTCACATATGTCCGCAATCTCAAAGGTAACATCCAAATCTGCTCTGAGCTGGTGGTCAATAGCACCACATAGACAAATGCCATAGATATAGTCAACTTACTGGCAGGCAGGTTCAGTGAAAACATCACCCCCCTGTCCCCCATCAGTAAACCAGGACATTTCCAGCACCTGCCCCACTCTCCTCATCACCAGGGAGCAGGTCTTTAATGCCCTCTCAAAGGCAAAAAATACAGTTTCCATGGGACCTGATAACATCCCTGGCTGTATCCTACATGAACTCAAGCATGAGCTCTCAGCTCCATTAGACACCCTACTCAACCAAAGCCTGAGTATTGGCTTCATCCCAGCTGAATGGAGGACAGCCACTGTCATCCTTCTACATGAAGATAGAGCATCCACTGGCCCAGGCAATTATAGGCCCATCAGCTTAACTAACCTGATCTGCAAGGCCATGGAATGCATTATCATGGACCTTATAAACAAGGACATTGACAACCTCCAAATGCTTGACCCCACACAGTTTGGTTTTGTCAAGGAGAGATCATACCTGTGAAACTTGGTTGATTTCTTCAAAACAGTCACCAAAGCCATGGACGAGGGGAAGATGGTGTGCACAGCCTACCTTGACCTAGCCAAAGCCTTTGACACTATTCCCCACTTGGGCATAATAGATAAACTCTCCCAGCTAGGCATCAACCCATAAGTTACCAGATGGGTAGCTAACTGGCTCACTGATAGAACCCACTCAGTCAAAATACAGAAATTCACTTCTAGTAGTAGACCTGTAACAAGCAGCATACCCCAAGGATTGGTCTTGGGGCCTCTACTGTTTGGGATATACTTTTCTGAGGTACAAGCCAAAACCAGTGGTCTGTGGCTGACCATGTTTGCTGTCTTAAATTCCCCTAGTGATGTGAACATCTTCCGAGAGGGTCTTACCCGAACTAATGACTGGTGCCAGAAGCATGGTCTCATACTTAATCCCAAGAAATGCATCATTATCCCCTTTGGGGAAAATGGTATCCCCACTAATTATCACATTAATAACAACATACTTAGTACGCAATCAGTCGTGAGGGACTTGGGCACCCAGGTTGATAGCAACCTGACTTTTGACCACCACATTGTCTCTGTTGTACAGAAGGCTTTCTACATGGCCCACCTCATAAATAAGGGTATTTCATCCAGGAACAAGGAAGTCATAGCATCCCTATACTCCTTCCTTATCACACTCATTATCGAGTACAATGCCCCCTCTTGGGCATGTACCTTGCCAGGCACATGCAGCAGCTGGAGAGACCACAGAAATTCCTGACCTCTACTCAGTCTCATACAAACTGCTCAGACCTGTGTCTGGCATAGAAGGCCATCTCAGACTCAGCCTTGATGATATTGCTGTATATCCATAAGTCAATGTCCTAGACTATGTTAGACTAGTACAAAATGAAGCTAAAGTTATGGACAATGAGCTAAAAATAAATGAACTGCAACAAAAAGCACAAACCAATGACACCATAATTAAAGAATTACAGCAAAAAATGCTGGACTTGGAAGCTAGAAGCCAGAGAAATAATTTTATCATAAGAGGTATTCCAGACAGCTTTGATAATCCACAACTGATTCCAATAATAAAAGAAATACTAAGCTCTCTTCTGACTAATAAAGATCTCCTGGATAAGATAGTGATTGAAAGAGGCCACAGAGCTATTAAGCATACACAAACAAGTGATCTTCCAAGACAACTCTACATCAGACTGCTTAATTCACACATGTTCAACAGATATCGTCAGCTTATAAAGTTAAAAAGAATGTTACATGGAGAGCACATAAAATTACGATTACTCAAGATCTTCCTTTAGAAATTAAACAAAATTGACAGAAACTTAGTAAATACTGCACTTACCTCATTGAAAATAAAATTTGTTTCCAAATGAAATATCCTGCAACTTTAACATTTTATTACAAAGAAGAAAAAATATCCCTGGAAACACCTGACCAGGCAAAATCCACCTTTCTGCATCTCTTCAAAGTAAATCCTGTCTGAGACAACTCTTTTCATATCTTTTGATCCAAATTGGAAGGCTAAACAAGTGCTACAGCTCCAAAGAACTACAGGACAGAAGAATATACCACTTTTATGAAAAACGTCAAGCAAATGGATGTGGAATGTGTTCTAAATAACTCTGCTTACCTGCCTGTAAAGAAAACATTTTTGCTACACTGTAATACTTAAGGTACTGTCTTTTAATAACTGTCTTCTACATTTAATAGCTGGAAAGCTACGTAACACTGACTGCATAGAGAAATGACTTTAAAGTGCATTTACAGCTAACAAAAAAGGAGTGTTAAACTACATTTAAATAATGGGATATAAATAGTTTAAGTAGTGTAAATATTAGACATTAGTAGTTTCAGTTAAAATGTATAATCATTATTCTACTGGTATAATCATTGTGTCTATGAGCAAGGTACAAAAACATTTCTCTTTTTTTCTCTCTGTTTGTCAAGTAGATGGCACTGGTTAATTATTAATATATGAGTTCACAATGATGTGCTTATATGGCTTTTGCCAGTGCAGTGTTAAATGAAGTTTCCAATACATTTTAAAGAACCACAGTTAGTTGCTGTTAGCAAGAATTAGGCAAATGTTATTGAATTTTAAAGTGCTGCCTTCTCTAAATGTTTAAAATGTATAATCATTATTCTACTGGCATAACCATTGAGTTACTTTTAAATGTGTCTATGAGCAAGGTACAAAAAATTTTTCTCTTTTTTCCCCTGTTTTTCAAGTAGATGGCACTGGTTAATTAATAATATATGAGTACACAATGATATGCTTGTATGGCTTTTGCCAGTGCAGTGTTAAACGAAGTTTCCAATACATTTTAAAGAACCACAGTTAGTTGCTGTTAGCAAGAATAATGCAAATGTTGAATTTTAAAGTGCTGCCTTCTTTAAATGTTCATATATTGTACTTGTTTTTTGAAAATACTGTTTTGTAAACTCTTTAATAACTCTTGAAATGTTAAGAATTATAATATGTTGCTGTTACTACAAAACTTTTTATAAAAGCTACTTTTCTCTTTCTATCTATTTAATATCTAAGGGTACAATTAACATAATATTTTAAGAAGTCTGAAAATGAATATGCAGTACATAAATAACAAAAGGAGCCGGATGGGCACAGTCTGTTAGCTGATGACTGTTTACATTTGGAACAGTATGGGTATTATTGACATCCCTCTGATAAATATTTACTCCTTGTTGCTAAAAATAATAGTCTCTTTTAGTTTCTTAACTCATGCACATTTACTAATACAGAGGGATGGGTGGTTAGGCACCTATTTAGAGTTTAGGAGTATAGAAGTTACAACATTTATTCTTAAGATAAATACACTAACAGACAAAGTTTATAACTATTTTTGAGTATCAACTAATGACAAACTTCAACAATATTAATAAAAAATGATAACTATAGACTCTTGGAATGTTAAAGGGATGGTAGATAAAAAGAAAAGAAATGTAATCATGCACCTCACACGCCAAACTAAGGCTGATATAACATTCTTGCAAGAAACTCACTTAGATAACCAACTTTGGGTTAGGGAAAGGAAATGAAAATGGGTTAAAACAATAGTTGCAAATTATAGTTCTTTGTCCAGGGGAGTGGCCATTATAGTAAATAAATCCTTCCAAGGAGAGGTTACTTCCTATGAAGCTGACTCAAAGGGAAGATGGGTATTATTTACTACTGAATATCATACTTTGAACAAACCATTACTCTTACTTAATATATATAGCCCCTGCTCAAATCAACAGCTCTTCATTTATGAAATATTTAATATATTAGCCAAATACCCAAATCATCTGTTTATTGTAGGTGGGGACTGGAATGCTTTACTAAATCTAGATAAGGATAGATTGCATAATATAAACAGACAGTCACAATCTACCACTACAGCACTTGAAGAATTACAAAATACATTTGAACTAGTTGACCCTTATGTTAAATTTCAATATGATAAAACAATATCAAGATTCACTTTTTCAGCCACTCATAAAACTTGGTCCAGGATAGATGCTTTTCTAATTTCTCTTGCTTTCCTTTCTAACAAATTAAATTATGCTGTATCACCTAGAACTCTTTCAGATCATTCCAAAATTAGACTTTTAATAAACTTTCAAACCCATAAACAAAATATTTCCTATCTCAATACCTGGACGTTAAATCCTAAAATTATACAAAAGCCAAGAAACAACACAAGAAATTCAGAATGTCCTAGCCCAACACCAAAAAGATCTTATATCCACTCAAATTCCATATGACATACAATGGGCAGCTACCAAGGTGGTCATCAGGGGTATTATTATTCAAAAATCTGCATGGCTCAAAAAAAATATAACAAAAGTATCAAATAAACACTGCTGAACTAGAACTTCAGGAAAAATATTGTAAAGAACTTGAGGAAAAAATAATTGATTGGCAAAAACAATTACACAAACACTACTTAGAAAATATTTCCTTCTTAGAATTAAGGTCAATATATCAATATTCAAAATGGGCTCAAACACCATCAAAATTCCTAGCTAGACTAATTAACATAAAAAGTGGACCTCCTAGTATCAAAGAAATAAAATATGAAGGACATGTGAAATATAAAGACCAACATATAGTGGACGCTTTTGAAGATATTTATAAGAAATTATACAATATACCCTTATCATCATCTACACACAGATTTGAGGATTTTATATATAATATACACTTTCCACAAATTACAGAAGATCAAAGGAAACTCTTAAAATCACCGTTACAATTAAAAGAGATAAAAGCTGCAATAAACAAACTAAAACTAGGTAAATCCCCTGGGCCTGATGGATACACATCTGATTTTTATAAGTTATTCATGGAACCTATCTCCAAAGTGTTATTAAAAGTTTTCAACTATATAATACAATATGGTATAACAGACAAATACTTAAATAACTCCAAGACAGTGTTGATTCCTAAACCACATTCTGACCCAACAGATCCAGCAAATTATAGATCAATAGCCGTCATAAACACTGATCTTAAGATATTAGCCCATGTTATAGCAAATAGACTTAAGAATATACTCCCCTCTATTATTTCCCAACAACAAATGGGCTTTATGACAAACAGACAAACAAGTGACAGCACCCTCCTCTTAGATACCATTGTAAGACTACTTCATAGTGATAAATGCCCCAGATATGCCCTTACAGTAGATGCAACCAAAGCTTTTGATATAGTAAACTTACACTTTCTCTTTAATATACTGCCTTTATATGGTTTTCCTCATGAATTCATTAAAATGATTCAGGTTCTGTATCAGAAAGCGTCTACCACTATATAGGTAAACAAACTTATAACTAACCCTATACTCTTATCCAATGGTACAAGACAAGGATGTCCTCTTTCACCATACCTGTTTAATCTTTATTTAGAACCCCTCCTTCTGTTTATTTCACAAAAAATCTTTCATCATATTCCCAGAATCCACAATACAAATCTTATATACTCGGCCTTTGCCGATGACTTAAATATATACTTCCAACTCCCCACTACTGACCTCCCAAAAATACTTAAAGCTATTGATGAGTTCTCAGTAGTTTCAAATTATAACTTAAATTTAAACAAGTCACATATTACCCCTCAATCCTATAGGTCATAAAGAATTGTACTTTGCCATGAGTGAGATCAAAATAAACTATCAAATAAAATATCTAGGAATACTATTTACTTTGGACTTCAAAGATATTATAAACAATAACCTACTAAGTACTTGGACTAGAATTCAAAATGATATTGATAGATGGAAGAACATCAATATGTCTCTCCTGTCAAAAGCTAGTGTTGTCAAGATGAATTTTCTATCAAGAATACTCTTTCAATTAAATGCTACTTTTTCAAATATTCCCCAAAACTTCTTCCTTGCCATGGAAAAAGCTATATCAAGATTTTTATGGTATCCCAAATCTACCAGAATTAAATATGGAAAACTTGTACTCACCAAGGATAAGGGGGGATTGGGGTTGCCTGATTTTAAGCTTTACTGTAGTATAATTACTGTCTACAGACTAATACAAATAATAAACTATGACTCATATATAAATACTTGGACACCCCAGTGGACCAAAATCTGGTATGAACAGTTGAAATCCCTTGGCTATAATATCAAATCCCTACCATTCTTGAATTTAAACCAAGCTAGCATATACACGAAGAATCTACACCCACTAATTAAAAACAGGATTCTTACAACACAGAAACTATTTAAATAATTGCAATTAGTTGACGCTTTTGCCCTTATACAACCATTACACCTAAATCCTAATCTACTAATAAATAATAAACCTGTAAATCTAATAAACTACCCCTTGATAAAAGACTACACAATATGAGATATATACCAATGGAAAGACTCTAACATGGGGCAAATGAGACTTGAACTCAAACTTCCTAAGAAATATAGTATTATCCTTAACCAACTTCACCATCTTATAAATGCTAAATTCTCACAAATACACACTGACTTACAGAACATAAATTTAGTTAAATGAATACTTGTAAATCTGGCGATTAAAGGGAAAACAATTTCTAGGACTTATAAAATTGTAATGAGCGCAAACCATCAGAATTCTTTATTATTTTCAAACTATTGGCAAATGAAAAATCAATCACTGACTGAAGAAAATAAGAAACTAGCTATTGAAAATACAATCAAATTCATTCCTTTCAAGAAGCTGTTATATACACAAATTATGGTAAATAATCTATATTATACCTTATCTAAATTAAATAAATTCAATCCTAACTTTTTGCCTATGTGTCCCCATTGTCCGGATCAAACAGCTGATATTTTACATGTCATGTGGAACTGTACTAAGATACACAACTTATGGTGTTCCTTGAGAGTAAGATTAGAGAAGATGGGATATGAAAAATAAACCCTTACATGGGAGACAACTATATTGCACATTAACATCAATCAACTTCCAAAAATATTAAAACATGTTTTTATTACGATGTGTGTCCTTATTAAATTCTTTATTACAAAGAACTGGAATGTCATGTCACAAATTACATGGGAAAATTTTAGCAATCTTGCTATCAAATATATCTCATCTCACAAATTAGTTTATTCAAAAACAAAAAACAAACACGATTACCAAAAATATTGGGGTTACTTACTAGATATAATTCTTGACAAATAAAATTCACCCACAAATTGACATGAAAAGCTAGCCTTTTAATAAGAAATGAATGCAGTATAACCAGTTTTCTTGCATCTCCCCCCTTCCCTTAGTATATGTGTATCTAGATATTTCCCTAACCATACAAAAAATGGTTGAATTTCTATCTTTACTTTCTATAAAGACTATCCCCATTCCACTATCCCTTACAAGACCAAATGAACATAAGAATTCTTATACTCTACTTGACGATGTAGTGACTTCTAGTGTATATATTGTACGTATGTATATATATATATATATATATATATATATATATATATATATTAGTATATGTATAATTTTCTTGAAACAAGATTGCTGTCTATTTTCTTTAGATATGTATTTGTATTGTTTATTTGTGTTTTTGAGTTATTGTATTGTTATTATTATTTGGAAAAAAGAAAATTGAAATAAAAAGATTTAAAAAAAAATCTTATAGTTTCCCCATAAATATAGGTATTGCTGAACCAGTTCACGTGTGGGTACATCATTTATAGCTATAGCCTTTGTTTTATCTTCATTAATTTTATATCCTGAAAAGACTCAAAACTTTCTAAAAATGTTCCCCAACACTGGGATGTCCTTTTCTTGATTTATCAGGTACCAAATAATATTGTCTGCAAATAAAGCCAGCTTTTTTTTGATTACCATGCTAATTATATTCTTGAATGTCTGAGTTCCTTATTTTCTTTGCAACTAGCTCTAAATATAAAGCAAATATCAAATGGGAAAGAAGACCACTACCTGGTTCCTTTGTTCAAACAACTTATTAGAGAGGAACTTTCCCACTTTAATTTTTGCCTCCAATCTCTCATTTATCCTTATAATTAACCTTATTTCTGTATCAGGAAATGCAAATGCATCTATTGCCCTACTCATAAAATCCCAACTTACTCTGTCAAATGCTTTCTTTGCATCAAGACTCACCAACAACAGCAATATTTTCTTATGTTCTGCTTTCCTCTGGATCATCATTATTCTGGTAAATGTTGTCAAATGTTTGCCTCTCCCCCTCAAAACTCCACTGATCCATACCCATCACTTTTGGAAACATCTTTGCCATTCTTTTAGCTAGTATAGACAAACACTTTATAATCATGGCTTAAAATTAAAATGGGTCTATATGAAGTTGGGTCTGATGGGTCTTTACAGTCTTTATGTATTACAGTCACAACACACACAAACCAGTCAGTAACAGTAAATCCAATGAGTAAGAGTTATCAGGTCCCAAGGAAGTAAAAATGAATCACTGGAAACAGGAACAGTTTGGAGAAGTATAACTTGTTTAACATAGACAACACAAGTTTAAAAACTTTCGCCATGTACATGTTTCTTCAGTCTCACTTGTCCAATCAGGAAAAAACAGATGAACAGTTGTGGGTTTAGTTCAAGCAGCTTTATTACACACAAACACATCAGGAATGAGGCTTTGTAACTTAAACTTAAATAAACTTATAAACAGACTGTCTGCCACACTCATACATGTTAACACTCTGGCTGTTCTCTTAAAATGGCACAGCTGCCTGCATGTGCTCACTATTTATATACACGTGCCTACATTTGGAAATGCTTCTTAAAGATACATACACAAGCTCTGTTCTACATCCTTCCTCTTTGAGAAATATTTCATACATCAGATAACAGTATTCAATGACATGCAATTATACAGAAATGATCTTTTGAAATGCAATTATACAGAACAAATTTTTCAACATGCAGTCATACAAATCAGACACATATAAAACAATCATGTCCAGGTTGCTGTGTATTTTACACTAGGTATAGAAATACAACCTGATTGTGTAACATAAAAGTCAGAATTGGATCTAGCAATGGGGACTGTCTTCAAGGAGTGTTCAACTTTGGGGATATCTGGAATATCAACAGGAATGGAAATGGATACTGAAATGTTCTTTGGTATGAACATTGTCAGGGCTGCTCGGAGAGCTAGAGTCTGTATCAGAGATATGATGTTGCAATATCGTTTCTGTTACAGCAAGAAGCTGCCTACAGTTTCTCCTGTATTCTATACCCTCAGATTCCACTAAGCAGGATCTTGTATCAGCACATATACCTCTCACTTGACCAGGTTGATCAAAGCCTCTCGCCATTTACATCCTCACTGTCTCTCCCTCTTTCAACGGACGAAGAAAATTGCTCATTTTATCCTAGCTGGACTTCTGAGAAGAATGCTTTTTGAAGTTGGGCTCTGATTGCTTTGGTGTTTTTAGCATTAGGCATCAAAAAACTAGAACTGATAGACATGGTTGTTCTGGTTTGCCTAGATAGAAGTCTCTGAGCAGGAGAGCCAATTAAGTTGTCATGGGATATACTTCTGATATTAAGTAAATTCAAGAAGATATTGTAATTGTCATGCTTTGACCTCTCTAGTAATTGCTTTGCACTCTGTACTGCACGTTCAGCAATGCCATTTGATTGTGGGTATTAAGGACTACTTGTAAAATGGATAAAGTCCCACTCTTTTGCAAATCTCTGGAACAACTGACTGGTAAACCGGGTACCATTGTCTGATATAACTTTGTGTGGACTACCATGGACTGAGACATGATGTTTCATCCTAGTAATAACAGCACTGGACGTTAGGTTAGGTAGAAAATCAATTTCAAACCAGTTTGAAGAGAAGTCTACCAACACTAAGTAATGCTGATTTTTCCAATCAAATATGTCCATGGCTACTGTTGACCAAGGTAGTTCAGGATTGGCTTAGCTAAAGTGGCTCTTTTTGCAAATGTGGTTTAGGACTGTTACATAGTGAACAAGAAGAAAGCACTTTATTAATGTCTTTCGATAGAGAAGGCCAAAATACTAGTCCTCACGTCCTGTTTTTGGTAGAGTCAGAACCTGGGTGGCTACAATGTAAAATCTGAATGTACTCATGTTGTAAGGAAGTAGGAACAACTTTTTGACCTTTGAAAATTATACCGTCTTTCATCAGCATCTCATCTCTGTATGGAAAGTAAGGCTGCAATTCTGACGCTACACAGGATTGCTTTGATAGCCATCCTACATTGAAGACGTGGTTGAGCTTTTGCAAAACTGGATCAGTCTTTGTATGATTTTTCAGCTCATCAAGTCTTCTGGTAGAAAAATTAAGTACTTCCGTGACAACAAAGTCAAAATTCTCTGCATCAAGCTGTTCCGTGGTATTTCTGGGTGATCTGGATAAGGTATCAGTCAGAAAAAGAAGTTTACCTTTTGTATAGACCATTTTGAAATTGTACTTTTGTAATCTGAACATCATTCTTTGCAATCTTGCTGGAGCTGAATGCATAGGCTTCTTTAAAATAGTGACTAAATGTTGATGGTCAGTTTCTATTTGGATAGCTCGGTCATAAATATAATCATGGAAATGCGAACACAATAACCAAAAGTTCCTTCTCAATTTGAGCATACTGCATGTCAGTTTGGGTAAGAGTTCTAGATGCATTGGCAACAGGTCTGCCTTCCTGAGGAATAACTGCAGCAAGACTGAACTTTGAAGCATGACAGGAAAGAACTACTGATTTGTGGACATCATAGTACCTTAATGTAGGAGGGTTGGCAATTTGTTGCTGAGGTTATCAAATGCTCTCTGGTGTTGTTCCAACCATGACCAGGCAACATTTTTGCATGTCAACTCTGTCAAAGGCACTGATAATTCACTAAAATCAGGGATAAATTTGCTCAAATAGTTAACCATACCAATAAAATGCTGTAAAGCTTGGACAATGTCTGGACCTGGCATTTCAAAAATGGCTGCTTGCTTGGAAGAGTCTGGTTGTAAGCCTGTACTGGTAAACAAATGACCTACATAAGTAAATTCTGGTAGTCTGAATTTACAGTTCAGAGGCTTAAGCTTTAAATTCACTTCACAAGCTCTGTCCAGAACTTTCCTGAGGTTTCAGTCATGCTCTGCTTCACCATTGCCTCCAAGTAAATCAGCAACTATTATAGCATACTGGTAGCCTGAGCAATTTGCTCCATTGCACGGTGAAATAGTTCACTGGCAGAATTTATTCCAAAAGGTTTCCTGAGGAATCTGTATCTACCAAATGGGGTACTGAATGCAGTCAGTAGTGAAGATTTGTGATCAAGCATTACTTGCCAAAATGAACTCTTTGCATCTAAGACAGAAAAAACAGTGGGATTTGGCATGAGGGTGGCAATTTCCTCAACTGTACACATAGGATGATGAGGTCTCTCTAATACCTTGTTCATGTTTCTTGGGTCGATGCATATTCTGATTTCATCTGTATTTTTCTTATGAGCAGCTACCATGGAAGACACCCACTCAGTTGGTTCTGTGAGTGAACAAATCACACCTTGCTGCACCATTTTGTTTAACTGGATATTGACTTTGTCCTGCATAGCTATTGGAACTCTCCTTACTGGACTGACCTCTGGGTCTACTTTCATGGAGTACACAACTGAAAGTTTGCCTAGCTTGTCGTTGAAAACATCAGCATACTCTGAGAAAATAGCATCACTAAAACTGGGACGTGCTTACATGATATACTTCTTTGGTAGAAGAAAGCAATTTCATCCTTAAACTGTCTCTGAGACCTAATAATGACTGGACAGGTCTTCGGACTACATAAAATGCAAGCTGTAACTGTTCCCAGCCGAATAGCATGAAATATTACTCAGCCTTTGGTTTGACTCTGGCCACCTCCATAAGCAACAAGCTTCACACAATTAACCAAATTAAGTTGCTCACCAGCTCTCACTTTAGCAAATGTTTCTGCTGACATTACATTACACTTTGAACCTGTGTCCACTTTGAGCTCTGTGGGTTTACCATTGATCAAGACAGTACAAAATACTTCGTTCTTTGCCAATAAATCCACTGCATTAACCCTTTCACTGACCACTGATACACCATCTACATAGAAAGTTGGGTTGCGTCTTTCTATATGATCAACCTGCTTTTTTGAGTGACCTTTCTTCATAACTGAATGAGGCTTGCTTGATTTACAAAATGGTTGAAAGTGGTTCCATTTTTTTACACTTGTGGCATTGCTGACCAAATGCTAAGCACTTGCCTCTTTTAGACTCATGGTTGTTTTCACAATTATGACAGTTAACAAGACTTGACTTGGGTTTTGCTGACTCGCCCCTTATACTGCACTGAACATCTCCATTTTGCTGAGCTAGTCTTAGAACTTGCTAGAAAGTTATGGGTCCTCCCTGGAAACCCCGCAGGGGCTGCAGCTGCCATGTGCTCGATTGCTGTCTACATTTGCTCTAGAGGCTGTTGAAACCATGCTCTTTTCACTGACAAGCATACTTGTGTGCCTTTCTGTGAGCTCATGGATTTGACAAATCTCTATGGCTTTGCTTCATGTTAAATCACTGTCATGAAGCAAAATCTTTCTCACTGTATTATTAACACCACACATAAGCCTGTCCTTTATTAACTCATCTTTCATATCACTAAATATGCACGTTTTAGCCTTATTTCCCAAGTCAGTGATATAAGTTGCAAAAGTTTCACCTGACTTTTGGTCTCTTGTATAAAATAAGTGCCTCTCTAATGTAACATTTGTCTGGGGGTTCCACATTTCTCTAAATTTACATTTCAATTACTTAGGGTCTTCCCTTGATTCAGCCAGTACCACAATATGGTGATTTTCCCCCTCTCCTGCATATACTTCTGGTGATACACAAATTAATGCTCTTTTTCAATAGCTTCTGATCCAGCTAAGTTAAGCAAATGAATGCCCTTGTATGTGCATCTTTGTCAAAAAAAGCTGCTTGTATGAAAATATATTCCTGCTTGAATACTCTCCAATTCTTTATTATATTATGATCAAACATAAGTGGACTGGGTCTTCAAAATGCCTCTGCCATATCAGCACACAGTAGTGAAGGTGCTTACACACACATAAATATGCCTAAACTTTATACCAGAATTTGTAATTACGACCAGTAGCACAACAGACTTCTTGAAATAACTGCACCCCACCAAATAAGTCTCCGTAGCACAAGAATACTTTAAAATCACTTTACTTTGTGAAACCACTCCTTATCAGTGTAAGAAATACTTCAATATGAGTGTACTTTGTGAATAAACTGTACACAAAAAAGCTCAGAGTAAGAAACACTTTGAAATGAATGCACTTTGCAAATAAACTGTACACAGCACAGAAATTCTTCAACATGGCTGTATCGTTGTGAAATAACTCTGTACAGTGTAAGAAACCCTTTGAAGTTGGGAGGATGGCCTAATGGTTAAGGTGTTTGCCTTACAACCACAAGGTACAGGATTTGAATCTCACAGGGGATAACTGTCTGGGCTTAAAATGGCTCGCAAGGGCAGTTAGTCTAGTACTAATCTATGAATCTAAAATGGTAGCACTCAATAAATATACACAGCACAAGAAACTTTTCGAAATGGCTGTACTTTGACTGCACTTTGCAATATAACTGTACTTTGTACACAGAAAACTCTGAAATAATTGCACCATAATAAAGCACAGACTGAGATACTTTGAACAACTCTAGTTATGCCTTGAATGGCTTTGGTCAATGCAAAATAGTTTATGCCCAAAACACTTTTTTTTTTTTTTTACTAAAAACATGCAGTCACCTTGCTCTTTAAGCTTATTTTACCCTTTTGTTGTACTTGTTATGCCCTTTTAATCTCTTATCATGATCATACTTCTCCTGTGCTTGTTTTACTTTAAACATTCTCATTATGCAAATCAGAAGTAATTCTGAGCCCCATATGAATATTTCTGCTAGTTTTATCAAATATCATGGTTTCAAACATTTCTTTTGATTAATAATGTGTTTTGTGCTACTTGTTTAATTAATAATGCATGTTGTGCCTTACAAATGCTCCATTTCATTTTCTTTGCAAAATAAATCACTTGTGCAAGTTCTTCTTCTTTCGGCTTTTTTCTGGTTAGGGGTCACCACAGCGGATAACCTGTCCACTCATGATTGGCAGTGGAGTTTTATGGTGCTGAGTTGCCAGCCCGGCACCCAACCTTCCACAGAAGGCACACACACTCATGCACTCACTCCTAGGGCCAATTTAGTGTCCAATCCACCCCCATCCCCACCCCAACAGCCCAAGATTATAGTACTTTTGTCCAGCCTTTCTCTTTTTACTTTGCAATGTCTATACTTCTTAAAACTAAAAAGTATTTGTTTACTTTAATATCACATAGCACACTCACTGAAGACTCACCCTCAGCCCATAGCTAAGGTACACCTGACTACATACTATATAAATCATATATCAAGAAATGTTTTATACAAATACTATTAAGAACAAAAAATGTTTTACTTGCAGTTACTTTTTTCCTATTTATTGTCCTTCTAAACATTAACAAAGTGGGGTATATGCTTTACAGTCTACCCACTAGTTTAACAAAGTCAAAAATGTCCAGTCTTTTTCAGCCACTTTTTCTTGCAAAGCCATATTTCACAAATGTGATTGATGCCTTTTTAGTGTCACATTTTTTTTCACTAATTTCAATGTTGCTGGTCTTCTTCCTGTTCATCTCTGAACTGCAGACTCTAGTTCAAGTCCAAGGTATTTCTGAATCTTCTAGTCAACTCCTTGTCCTTTAGAACATTGGAAAAGGTTTCACTGACAAAGTCCCTCTATGAGCTTTGTCAGAAGAATGAGAAGCAAAATCCCTTCTGTTTGATGTCTTACTTTTTGTTGGATAAACTTTAATATTTCCTCCTTGGCCTGTTCTGCATAAAAAAATTTTCTTTAATCCTCCAGGAAAAAATATTCTGAAGACTGCTGGATAGAGCAGCTTGAATTTCACACCTGCCTCTTGACATTTCTGCGACATGCTGCTCATGATAGATATCAAAACTCCCCCAAGGACATAGTTCTCAAACATGAGAAGAGGTTGCTGCCTCAGTCTCATCAATGTTAGAAATCCCAGGTAGTACAGATATGGGAGGCCCATGTGGGGGGGGGGGCAAGTTACATGAGTGACACACTGTCCCTAAGCCATTGCTATGTACCCTTGCCATGTACTATTTCAGTATAACTAATGTTTGTGCATTCTCTCAGGAGATGGTGCTGAATGCACATTCATCATTACCAGAGGCTATGTGCCTGCAATGGCCCAAAACGTCTATGGAGCAGAGTGGAGATGTATTTCTTACCATATTGTACACTGGTGGTCAAGGTGGAGCACGTTTCTGACATACATATGGTATTATAGGTCCTGGCAGTCCTACCTCTGATTTTCCTTGGATTCTGATGATCTGGTTAAACGCCAGACATGGGACTGATGAACCCAAAAATACTTTTTAAACTGATAATGCCACACTGCTACAGGCACCCTCCCTAGTTATATGCAGTGACAGTAGGCCTGAAAATGGTGAAGAAGCCTCCTCTGATGGGCAAATGGGACATGCTGTGAAAGTGCCTGAGGAGACTCCCTTATAGGTTCACTTTTGATAAACACTGAAAGCTGCAGCTGCATCTGTAAGGGGGGCCTGACACTTGGAGATCAGGGTGAGCCACTTCACATTAATAGCCTCAACCACAGTAGTAAGATGTCTTTATCTGATGGAGATGTCACATAGTAGGTAATGTTATGGCATCTCCAAAATATATGAACAGGCCTGCTGTCCCACAGTACCTCTAGCATCATACAGGGCCACAAGCCAGGGCTAGGAATTATTGGGCTGCCGCATATGTACAATGCTGTGCACAGGTACTGTGGTCCAGCCTGCAGGTACAGTCTCTCTATGTGTCCAAACAACAAGCCAAAGACCACATATTACATCATGTATCCTATGCAGTATACATACAGGATAAGACTGGGAGACATGATCTTTTTTAGGGTATATACTGACATCCTGCAGGAACTGAGGTGGTGTGCCAGTAAAATAAACAGTACTTTGGTGATTGTGGTCTACTGCTGTTCAAGACCAGCATTCACAGGTTCACAACTCCCACTGAAGGGCAACAGCATTATCACCCACCATTTGCTGAATCACTGGAGTGCCTGCAAACTGCTACACCTTCCCCATGTGCATGGTTGAGCATGACTACTGGGGCACACCCTCTTTACAGCTGGCAAGATGTGTTGCTGTGCACAAATCTCTGTCAGGTCACACATTAATCATTGGAACCTAGATGGCATAAGGATACATCATGATTGCATGTGTACACATTGTTGGGGGGGGCTAGTATCACAGCCAGGGCCCTTTGTCTCCACTAGAGAGTGGGGTAACTGCCTATAGCCTACTTAATCCTGTGACAGAGTTTGAGTTCCTGATCTGTGTGCACCTGTGGGATCCTCTACTGCTTGAACTATGTGCTAATAGCTTTGGACATGACAACAGTAATTATTTGATCCTTTGTCAATAGTTTACTTGCATCACTTTCTCTTGCAGCTAAAACAATATTATATACAGTACTACACATTAACTACACAGTACATGAATCATTACTTTACTACACAGCATACTGCTAATATATATTCCTTCAGATATCACACCTTAGCCTCATCCAGAGATCCATGAAATAATAGTGTCTCACAAATGTTGATACTATTGTACCAGCTGGGCATACTGTCATGCAGATTAGGGTGGTGGGACATCCTTAGTCCGCCTTATCACTGTGAAATTCTGAGCATGTCTTTAGGTACTCCAGCAATATGTTTAGCTGGATACAGTAAGCAACAAACATATGCCATACCTTTATGGGTGTATATTGCAGTGTACCACCATAGCTGTCCAGATATTGGAAACATCTTCAGATACCAAGGACAGTGATGTTTCACTCAAAGCAATAGGCAGTAAGGTAGGCCACCTGTGTTGATATCTTCAAGAACCATATGACATCAGCAGCAATGGCTCCAGATGGTACTCATTACCACCTAACAAATTCTCTTGGGATATATACTCCACCTCAAACATGTCGTAGGTGGCACTAGTATGCCAGATACTGGCATCATGATGACACCTATGTTGCAAGTGGATACATCTACTTGCAAACTTTGTGCTCACATACCAGCTGGTAGTTATCAGAGTAGGAGGTATACCTAATGAAATATAGAGGTGCATCTGTTGCCAGTTTCTATATGGCAATGTTTGTGTCACCCACTCATACCTCTCAACCATACAGAATTCAACAGTATTTCATAGTTTTGAGGGCAAAATAATGGGGTGCCATATATTCCCAAGTGGCTCATTCAAATCCAGTTTTTTTTTTTTTTTACAAATTTTCATTACTGTTGACATCATCATGCATCACCAGTTATCAGACTTCATATCCACCAGAAAATGCATGCTAACAAAACTTTTTTATTTTAGCAACATTCTAAACTTCTAAGAACAATATTTAAAAAGTATTTATAAAGGGTGAACATCTCCTGTAATCGGGAAGGGAGAAAGGAGTCAATCTCAACTCCTGTCGAGTAAGTAGCTGTAGGCTGTTTGTGGGTGGATGTGTGAGCATGTGGGAGGATTATACTAAGATGAAGGGCAGGTACATAATGATATTATTAATGGAGGGGCCTTGTCAGTATGAATTTTGTATTTATGGTAGAAGGGGTGCTGGTGCTGGCCTGGGCACTACAACAGCTAAAGGATCCCACCATCTGATGTTGTTGATTGGCCTTTAAAGCTTTGACTTACAACTTTCACCCATTCCCATTCTCTCTGTTCATCTCTTAACTGATGTTTTGGGGACTTAACTGGGCATATCATGCTGTCAACTGGTTGGGGTTACATAACAGAAAGAAAAATGAGGAGATGGGGGTGAAGGGAGGCCGGTAATTACACACCCAAAAGCCATCAGTGCTATAATGACTAGCCATATTTCTATGTTCCAACATGTCTGAGTATTCACACTGAATTGAATGGCTGACATTGGTTCACAAATGGCTGAAAATAGGAGGGCAGTATGTACCCTAAGCCTAAGGGTTCATGCCTTGTCTGTGGAGTCACTTACTGTAGCCGAAAAGAAGAGGAAGCTGGCAGAAGAGTTACAAAAAGGTCCTGGTAGGGTGCTGTTAAGCAAGGCTTTTGAGGTTTTTTTTAGAAGTGTTGATAGGGTAGTTGTGCAAGTTGGTGTCTATCCTGCAGCTGTTATCACAATATGCAAGTCCTTGCTTAATTTCCAAATAAAGTTTGGCAATTTAAAGTGAAAAGTACATTTCCTAATTGCATAAATAGATACAACATGCAAAAGGTCAGTCATATGCTGTTTTGCAAAGGAAGTTCATCAGATAGTTACAGTATTACTTAGAAAAACTGGTTTTGTTCAGCTAATGTACTTCAATAATATTTACCAAACATACTGCTTGTTTGTTTTTTTTTTAAAAGCTGTTCATTAATATGTGACATACCATTTATTACTTTTAAGAGTCAGCATGAGAAACGGCTCCTCAAGGTGAAGGGTAACAAGTATACATGCACTTGACAGCAGATGAGGACAGTTTGCTTGAACACTAATGATTATTTACTAGACTTGTAATGTCTACCAGTTTAGGTGGGCACTGGGCAGATATAATAGGTACTGTGTATCTCATATAGCAGTTTTATCTATGCAGGACCTCACTGCAACCACTTTCTCTTAAGTTTCAAAGTGGGCAGTGGTCGATCTGACCATTTTGACCTGAGGTTCTTGCATGGCAGTAGGTTAGAAGTAAAACATACAGCTTTATTTGCAATACATCTTGCTTGCGATCAAAGGTTGTTCTTATATGAGTAAATATAGGTGCTACTGACCTGCTGCCAATAAACTCTGCCATACAACAATACAGAGGTGGAAATAACTGTCACAAGTTACCCATTGGTTAAGAATTACCAGGCCGGTTACAGGGATGGGTTTAGCTTCACACAATAAAAAAGTTCACATACCTGTCAACTGTACAGATTTTTGAAGAACGTCCATATATTTGCCTCATATTTTTGGTCTGTTTTTCACAAAAGTGTGATTTTCTAGCAAATCATTGGAGACTGAAGACAGAAAATAATGACAGACATTTGAGTTTCATACTTCATACCCTTCAAAAAATTCATGCTAATGGAAAACCTATTATTCTGCCAACTTTCTAAGGTTGTAAAAGCAATATTTAAAAACTGTCCCTATTTTGGAGCCTTTGTCTCCCCATTATTTGTGGCTTTGTCCAGATTTTTACTTAAGAGGTTGAAGGGGAGCGACTAACCTTTTAGTGACAGATGGTGGTCTAGCATCAGCTGTCCATGGAGCAGAGCACAGAAAATGACATCTGCGGACAACTAATGGCGGCCATTGGTGTGTAGTAATCCATACTGGTCCTAGTTACAGTATAAAGTGTTTAAATACACAATTATGAACCAAATTACAAAGGATGAACTGCCAACAATTAACGGAGGTTAGCTACATTGTAGGAGAAAATGTCACAACGATATCTAAAGTTGGAATATCTCCATTACCATTATCAGTAGGTCCCGACAGCTTTCCTTGTGTCTTAGATTCCAGTTTCTTTTTCTAAGTTTTCTTGTCATCTTAATTCTCAAAGGTTCCATTTTGCTTTGATTGGCAGTTGTTGCCACATGATGATTACATTTTTTTTAAACATTTTTTCTTTTTTTTTTTTTTTTTCTTGAGCAGATTTCAGTTGTGTATTACGATACCCCCCCCCCCCAAACTAAGTGGCAGAACAAGAAATTTGTGGTTTGGTGGGAGTGAGCACAGACTTTAAAGTTTGTCAAGACTTAAGTTTAGTGTTAAGCATACTGCTCAGTTTCACTTGTGATAAGGTTTCAGTGGCTGAATTCTTGAACAGACCCACTCTGGCATATATGAACCTGGCTCTGGGTGTTTTATAGTTGGGATACAGGAGCAGTGGGGCTGGGGACTCAAACTCTTCACTGACAAGGGCAGGCGAAGTTTTGGCAGAATGCATAGGTTAGAAAAAAAAAAACTGTTTCCCCTCATTCCCTGTCAGTTCGAGCTGCTTGCTGAGCTCTGACATTTGTGTTTCATTGGGATATTACTTGCTAACATACCTCTCAATATGGATAAGATTAAAAATGTTGCTATCATGATCTGTGTTAATTACAGATGGCATAACCAAAGCTAGAGACCATAACAATACTTCTGCCCTCACTAGATTTTTTACGGTTTATTCCAATCCATTTTGAAGAATAAAGACAGTTGAGTCTCATTGAAATTGCAAAGTCTGCAAATGCAGTCCTCAGAACAGCAATACTAACTGTGTGAAGAGTGATTTATATATATATATATATATATATATATATATATATATATATATGGTCCCTGTTAGAAGAATGAAAGTCCAGAATATCGAATGCTGTAAACAGCGAAAATGCTGGCCATCGATGCATTTTTTGTGAGATTACGGTACAGTAAAGATCAGGAAATTTGCCCTTTCTTCACTGTAGTGCATTCTTAGAATTGGTATATATAATTAGTGGGGGGTGTGGGGGCACACCCCCCACAATAAAGGGTTCGATGTCTGGCATTTTTCACTGTTTACAGCGTTCGTGTATATGAACTTTCATTCATATAATATAGACCCTATATAAAGTCTGAGCCTGCAGTACCTCAAAGTATTCCCTTTATATATGGCAACCTTAGAGTTAGTACATATAACTAGCAGAGGTGTGATGGGAGCAATGCCCCAACATCATGGGTGGAGGGAGGCAAAAGCCTCCCTATTAAAATGCTTTAACTGCAGTACAGCAGACTTTGGCTTTCACTATTTTCTCTATGAACTGCAGCTTATTTTTCATAGTTGCAGGACTCGCAATTTACAAGAGACAGCCATATAGTGGCCACATTTTCATGTTACCTTATAAACACCATCATTGCTCTTTCCTAAAAACAGCAGGCCAAAAGTAAACACAGACTTACTGGGATTATCCTAAAGAAACAATTTTGGGGAATGTCTATTATCCAGTCAATGTTTTTCTTTTTTAAACAAGATATATTTTTATTAAATCATCATGTATGACATAGGCAATCTTACATTTATATAAATGAAAGTAAACCATAGCAACACCATCTCAGTTGCAAACATTATACATTACAAGCCGTGCCAAAACAACTATAGCTGTAAACATTATATATCACTTTTAATGTATCCAGTCATTGTCAGTCAACCATTACATAGCTCATTCAAATCCTGCCTTCTTTTAAACCTTGTTCCCCCTCTGCATGTCTCACATTTCCCATTTTTCCTATGTAATTTGCTCCTACCCTTCCAATTGTTTTATCTGTTACTATATTTGCTACTTCTAGTAAAGCTGGTTTAGACATTGATTTCCATTTTATAGTAACTGCTTTTTTTGGCATAATTAGACTCAGCAAGGCCTTACTATGCCTAGGCAATTCTGATTCTGTATCATAGCTCAAAAAATAATTTCCCTAGTTACTCCAGTTTACTCACCCAGCATCTCTGACAGAGCAGTCTGCAGGGAATCCTTAAAGTCTGCCAACTCATTACACCCCCAGAAAATATGTTCCCAGTTACCTCTTTCTTCCCCATCACACCTCCAATATTCTCTGTATACCTGAAAAATTATTTGGAGTCTATTTGGGATATAAAAATATGTATATAAACATTTCCAAGCAAAGATCCTAAATCTTCTAGATTTTTTTTGCATATTTGGGAGACATACATATATTCCCCCCATTATTTCTTTGTGAATTGCTTATCCAATCTCTCTTCCCAATTCTTCCTAACCTTATCTGATTGATTCTTATAGTTACCATGCAATATTTTTATATGCTCTACTAATTATTCCTTTTTTATTCCTTTTTTAATGGCAACTTCTGTTCTATATTTTACTAAAAACTCTACCAGTGCTGCTCTTTCATTTTGGACCCCCCTGTTTCTTTTTCTTTAGCTATGCTCCGATATCAATCCTATATAGAGAAGGCAATCTGTAACCTGCAGTTCAAATAAGTTCTTGGCATCTTCCCATTCTATTACCTGTCCCTCTCTAGTTATTTGCTCCCAGTACTTTGGTTCTTTTGCCAGTTTTCTCCAACATATTCCAGCCCCCTCTTGTCTACTGTCTTTATCTCTAATTGCAGTCTTTCCTATCGCAGAATCTCCTTTTCCATTCCTGTGTTGGCTTCATTCTTAGAATACTTTCTGCTACATTATGAATACAATATTCTGCATGATTATTGTTGTTCTCCTTAAATGTTTGCATCCAAAATCCCAGTCTCTTCCTTGTTTCTTGAGCTCCCCCCATTTCATCATCATTTCTTTCCACTTTGAATTATAGTGCCTCCCCTCCACAAAATCAGATTGATCCATATCTATCAATTTTGGCATCATTTTTGACATTATAGACAAACACTTTATAATCATGATTCAGTATTGAAATGGACCTGTATGAGGCTGGATCTGATGGATCTTTACCCTCTTTAGGTATTACAACTACTATCGCTTTCTTCCAGGATGTTAGTACTTCTCCTTCTCTTAAAATACTGTTAAACAAAACCTTCAAGACCTTCCAGTTTTTTTCCCTCCTAGCTTCCAAACTTCCACAGCAATACCATCCATTCCTGAGGCCTTTCCTGTAGATTGGTTATACATCACCATTTTTGTATCTCATCTCCACCTATACTGTTAATATTTGTGCCTCCTCTACCTCTTACCTTGGCATATTTAATTCTTACATAAACATTTCTATTTGTACCTTTTCTTGATTTCCATATTTCTCTACATCATACAGACTATCATAAAATGTCCCAAATATTTCTAATACTTCTACAGGATCCCTTGTTATCTTCCTTGTTACAGGTTCCCTAAGCTTGGTGGCAGCCCTTTCTACTGTCTGTTGCGTGAGTTATTATCAAAAAGCAGTTGCTTAACAGCAATCTTTTTAAACTCGTGCATATTATCGATGTAATCCCTTAGTTTTTGTTTAGCATTCTGCAGTTGCACCACTTCTTGTTCTGTGAAATTCCCCCTATTTTGCAATACTTTAATATTTGCCAGTCTCTATAAACAAGTCTTGTTACTTCTTTAGCCACATCTCCCTTTCATTTCCACCCTATTTTTAAATTCAACTTTAATTTTATCTCACTCACTAGCTATATTTTCAGAAGAAATTTCTATCTTCTCTAATAACTCCTGAATAATTTCCACTACCCATTCCTTAAATTCTACTTTTTTAACAGATAGGTGGGGAAGTGCCAGTGTCTTGTTTTTATTTTAGTTATTATTGGCAGATGAGCTGAAATAGTTATGGGTGTACATCAAGACCTTCAATTAAATGCATATGTTCCTGTGAAATGTAAATTCTGTCTAGCCTTGCCCAGTTTTGTAACTTGGGGAAAAATATGTACATTCACTCCAAAGTCTTAGAATTGAGTTCACATCTTCCATGCCAAATATTTTCATAAATTTCTTTAAAAAGCTACCATCCTTTGTTATATTTTCCCTTCTGTCCCCCCAGACACATTTACTGTTGTAAATCAAATTCCAGTCCCCACCAATAACTAACATTCCTTGCTGAAAGCTGATTATTTCTCCCAGAATTTTCTTACACTCCATTATAGCTGTTTTTGGTGGAATATAATACATGCCAGTGTAATATCTTCCCTTGCCAATAGCCCTAGTACTACAAATCTACCATTATTGTCTTTTTTCTCCTCTTCTATTACTATTGGAGCTCTTCTTGCAATTAATACTCCCCTCTTTCTTTTCCCCAGGTATTCTGATGAATAACCATCCTGGAAAACCTTTCTTTCTCAAATTCACATGTTCAGTTTTTTCCAAGTGTGTCTCCTGTAGCAGAACTATTAGCACTCTACATTTTAATATAGTTAACTACTCTTTCTTTTTTGTATTTATCTGTGAGATCATTAACTTTAAAGACATTATAGAAACAATCACATTCTTGAGGGATTACTATTCCCTCCTTTTATGTGTAACAGCTTTTTTTTTGTCAAATGACTAGTTCCAGCTTTTGTGTTACATGCTTGCACTGTTTGGCAGGTTAATCTTTTATACAACTGGTTCTTGTCATCTCCATTTGAGCCTAAGTCACATCTTGCAGAACTTTTTGTTTTATTGAAAATCCTCAAATAAAAATATACAATACCCCCCAAAACTTAACTAAGTAATAACACACAAAACTATGTACATCTTTAAATATTGAAGTTTTACCCCCCTAGTAGAAGCAAATGTTCCAAACTGACAGACAGACTTAAGCTAAACTAAAAGAAAGATTAGCCATGGTAAGAAGTATGGTACAAGCCTGTGATTCTATTAAGTGTTTTCTGTGTTTGCCTTATCTTTATGGCTCTCTCAGCTGGGGAAACACTTGAATGCTCCCAGAAAATGTTTTTTTTCCAAACCATTCTTCTTTATCCGATTGTCTGCTGGAGACATGAGAATCAGATACAAAATGGTTTACTAGAAAAAGAGCCTTATAATATTCAATATTCTTTTTTCTTTACTTGCTTTATGTTAAAACCTGTCACTATATAAAGCTAGTGGCCTGAAACCAGTCATTACCCTATGCAAGAATGAGAAAAAGCACACAGTTTCTTCTTTTGTCATGCTCTTAACCAGAACTTTATTTTTTTTTTACATTGCAGTGGCTACATTTTTTAAATGGAACAAGGAGAAAGAGGAGGAAAAAAAACAGGAGTACCTATTTACATTAGTATTCCCATTATACATAAAACATTATTGAAAAAAATTACTTTACAACATGAAAGAAAATCATGCACCATTTAAATAGTACTATTAAGAAAAAAATGGTTTTACTTACAGTTAACTTTCTCTTCCCCTCTCCTGAGTATTTTTCCTAACATTAATGACATGAAGTAGGACACATGCTTTAGCATCCCCTACAAGTTTAACAAAGTTCAAGAAAGTCCAATATTTCCAGATTTTCTTGTTCTTTTCCTGTTCATGCCCATCTCCTAAACCCTGTCTCTGTGTCCGTTCCAGTGTACCCTTGATTCTTCCAGTCAACTTCTGTGCTTTTCCCCCTCTCAAGCATTTTCTGTTGAAACACTGGGAAATAATTCACTGGCACAGTCTCTCTCTGGTCTTTATTACCAGAAGAGCAATAAGCCGAATCTCCTTCCATTTCCAGGCTCACTTTTTGTTGGATAAACTTATGCATTTATTCCTTAGCATGTACTTCATCAAAAATGATTTTGTTCCTCCAAGAAAATTTTTTGACTATAGCTGGGTATCTTGATAGCTTGAATCTCACACCTGCTTCTCAGCATTCTCTGAATAATGGAATAAATGTATTCCTCTTCTGCACTGTGTACAATTAGTCATTCTCCAGAAACACTCTGCTGTCTCCCACTTTTAGTACTTTGTCCTTCTGTCACAGTTTTGTCAGAATCAACTCCTTCTGCTGGTAAGATTGCATCTTTACTATTAAAAGTTTAGGTTGTTTTCTCAAAGCCAGGTTTGGAGCATACACACAATGTGCCATTTCAATTAACAATTACTGTTGTGGAATACCAGTCCAGTTGCTTATTTGTGCTTTCATGAAATGAATACAGTCTCTTCCTTCCTACTTCTCAGGTACAGCAGAAAATTTTTCACTATGTGCCCTGTCCTCTAATTCTATTATTTTTTTAAGCATCTCATGCGCAGTCTCATATTTAGACAGCATTCTCTTCATTTCATCCTCTGAGTTTTGCAGTTTTATCACTTTATCAGAGTATCCATTTAAAGCTTCTTCTATTTATACTAGCCTTTTATTGTTTGAGTTGATAAACTCCATCAGTGCTTCATTTATTTTAGTCAGGTCTGTGAGAAGTTGCTTTATACTTTCCTTAAGGTTACCGTAAGTCATGTCTGGAGCTTGTACTGCTTTTTGCTGAACAGCTACAGTACTTATAGTCAGTGTTTTTTTTTTTTTTTGTTGTTGTTGCCTTTTGTAGATGATTTTCCTTCAGATCCTCTGTATTTCTTTCTTCCTGGCATCCAGGCAGTGCACTTACTAGCCAGTTACTAAAATTTACTCAAAAATCCAGGTCTACTGGCATTCTCTGCTATGTTGTTTCATACTGGGAAAGCTAGAATTAAGCTGTTACTCAATGGGCAGCCATCTTCAAGTCAGTCTATCCAGTCAATGTTTGTGTTAAAATCTCCTAAAATATTGCATTTTCACTGAATTTTACATCCTGCAGTTCAGTTAGAGCATTCTTATGCTATATAGGGAGTACAATGTTTAGCATATTTCAATAATATTGCAATCATTGCTGCTAATATTTAATACTGACCCATTTTAAGTCCTAGCTGTTTCCTTTGTTTCTGCCTTTTAGCTTCTGATTTACAAATAAACTAGCTACCATCTATTACATTAGATATTCAACAATGTTAGGATATACACCTTGGAATTTCTGTATTTTTTAAAAACTTTTAAATTTTAATCACAGGCACACATACATTAAAAGAAAACAAAAAATGTTAGAATGGTTTATTTACATACATTATACATATGTTTTCTTTCTTTATACCAACTGTCATTTAGTTGAACATTTACATAAAATTACTGAATTCCTGCCTTCCATTAAACATCACTCCTCCTGAACATTATTTTGAAAGTATTGTTCCCACAAATTCCATTAATATCTATACAATCTGTGCATTCCTGGTCTAAATATCTCACTTCCAATTCTTCTGTCTCTTTTACAATATTCAATAGTTCAAATACAAGTTGTTTTAGTGTTTAATTTCCATTTTCTAGTAATTACTTTTTGGTAGGCAAGAGAATCAAAACTAATAAGGCTTTACTATGACTATGTAAATCAGATCCTGTATCCCAGCTCAAAAGAATTATTACAACCATTTCATCCCACATTTCTCACACAGCATTCTGTATGGAATTTTTAAAATTTGTCAAGTTCTATTCTTGAGGGTGAGACTGTTTATATTAAGGAGTTTGGGAAAGATTTTTTAAAACATAAATTCAATTGTCATAGCAAAGCTATAGTTTATGTAGCTATTTGCCAGTGTTGTGGTCATTTTTATACTGGCAAGACAATTAACTTTAGAAAACATATTTACCAACATCTCTATGCTTTACAAAAAGGTAATATGAACAATGCTTTAGCAAAACCCATTCATGACCTCCTAATCACTACTTTAAATTTTCAGCTATAGAACAAGCTGAGAATAGGCCGAGAGGTGGACCCACAATCCTACTTCTAGAATACAAGAAATTAATGTGGCAACCGAGATGCAACACAACCCCCCCCCCCCGGACTTAATAACGTGATGTCTATTTCTAGTTTCCTTAAGTTAAAAGCAGTTTTTCATTTTTAGTGCCCAGGTGGTAATTTAAAATTATCATCAAAAGGAAAATTTAGATAAATGGTTATATTCTTTTAGAACATATGGATAGATGTGTATATTTATATTTTTATATATACACTTGCTTGTTCATTTAACCACTTATTTATTTACCATTTATTGAGTTTTTTTTTTTTTTATTATTTGATGGTCTCAGCATTTCATATTGCTTTACATGGTGACAGTTTATTTAAATTTTGGGTATGCAGACATATCTCTATATGTTTACATTTGAGTCTATAACCAACTTTTATACATATTTATGCACACACTTATATGTGCATGGGCTGGGTGTTATGTACATATTAGTGAGTTTGAGCACTATTTCCACCCATGTTTCTACATTTGGTGTGCATTCATATTTTTATTTAATTTTTAGTTTTTGATTTTCATTGTAAAAACTATTTTGGGGGGGGTTACAATGTATGGTTAAACAATTAGACTAGGTGCATTTTGTTTGCATCCCTATGGGCTATGTACCCAGGGTTAGGAAACAGATATGACTCTGTTATTTATTTACTTATTGGCAGGGTAATGGTGTTTGTGTGTGACCTTCTTTATCGTGCTGCAAAACATTTGATTATGTTAATTGATTTCAATTGATGTAGATCATGTGACCCTTTCTTTTTGGTATAAAGGGAAGTTGTAACATTCTGATCTTATTCTGAGGAAGTCAATGGTGTACTACCAATGAAAGTGCTAAATTAAACTTTTTGGAGTCTTCACCAGCTGTATGCTTCCTTGGTTTTATTTATTAAAATTTGCCAAGTCATTACACTTCCAAAATCATGCTCCCTGTTAACTCTTTCTTCTCTATCACACCCCAAACATTTGCTAGCTACCTGTGAAAAAATTATTTGAAGTCTGCTTGGGGTATAAATACCTATGCAAATAGCTCCAAGCAAAAATCCTAAACCTTCAGGACTTTGTTGCATACTTAGAATCTGTATATATGCCCTCCCATTGTTCCCTTGTTCCCTTGTAAATTGCATTTCCAAGTCTCTCTTCACAATCTTTTCTAAGCTCTTCTTATCGTCATCATGCAGTACTTTGAATTCCCTATTAATTTATCCCTTTAACAAGAGAGGAAGTCATTTCTGGAGGGATAAGTATGACAGTCATTATTTTAGATGTAACCTTAGAATGGATTGTCAATGACAAGAAGTTTGAAAGTTGTATATACAGGGGAGAAACATTTTCTAATGGTTACCTTCATTTTAATAGTAACCACCCTACTTTATGAAGAAAAAACATCCCAAGAGATCCGTATATTAGGGCCTCTAGGATGATTACATATGAACTGAGGTTTAAAAATGAGATTACATTTATTATTTCTACAAAGGAGTTTTAGTGAAAATTTCTTATCAAAAGCTGCTAATGAAATTATAGTAAAAAGGTGGGTTGTTTTCCAACCTAATCTAAATCAGCCTATTAGTCTGTCCACAAGGATAAGGAAGAAGGTCATCTTGATAGGACTAATGTCTGTTTTTTAGACATGTCTGTAGCTGCAGCTGCCATTCGATAAGTTACCAAAATCAGCTGAAAATTTTTACAGGGCAACCCAGACTTCATTAGGACTATAGTCAATACTGCCAAGTTTGTTCATAAGAAAACTAACAACTTAAAAGTTTTGTTAAAGAAGGACAGCACAAAAAAATCTCTTTACCAAAGACAGTAAGAAGTAAGGGTACTTATACATACATTTTTTGTAATGCATGCAGAGTTATTTCAGAAGGATCATATATTTTGTTAGATCATATAAATGCAACTATTACTTTCCCAGGGAGGTTTATTTGCAAGTCAGTAGGGGTAGTTTATATTAGCACATTCTCAGCTTGCAATGCCTTCTATGTCGGCAAGACAAATAGAAGCCTTGACAAGAGACTTAATGAACAATAATACATCAAAACTAAAGGTAAGAAAAATGCACTGTATAAACATTCTATCATTTGTAAGAAATATAAAATGTCTTATTTTCTGTGTTAGAACTTGTCCCACCAGACTTAAGAGGAGGCAACTTTTAGAGTAGAGTAGAAACAAGGGAAGCTGAATGGCAAAAAAAAGTACCAAAGTCGAAATGAATGTGTTAATATTACATGTTTCCTAAAGTACAGAAGGCTAAAGGTTTATAAATGAATGTTTTTGTACTTTTTTATTTCTATTTTGCTCATATGTATTACTATTTATGACGTTTTTCTAAATTTTTTAAACTGGTTTACCATTTGAAGTGTTAACTGAAGAATTTTAATTGAATAATGAATTAAGAGTTTTTCATTGTAGGTTTTTATGTAAAAAAAATGCTTGAAATGTTTGGTTGAATAGTTTCTCATGAAGTCTTGGATGAAAGTAGCATATTAAACTTTGAATGCTAATTCTGTTCTTGGGCTCCTCACTATGCTTTTTTTCAATGGTTTTTGTTTTCTAAGCTGTTATTTTACCAATGGTGGAACTGTCTTATTTTTGTATTTGTTTTTATATCCCTTTAACAACAGTTTATGTTACAGGTTTGACTAAAAACTACCACAGCAGATCTTTTATTCTGATTTTCTTTATCTTTAAAACAGGTTTCAGTAACAGTGTAAATATCAACACTGTCCAAGTACAGAGAAACCTCTAAACTGCCCTTTTTACTTATAGGAAAAGTCATATTCAGCACCAATTTCTTACCTTATGCATTTTTCATTTTTTTTAATTTAAAAATGAAGTTTAAAGAAATCATTATGGGATGGAATTGTTTCTGCTAAGTACTTGTACGATCCAGGAACAGGAATTAAGTCCATGGTGTGTAAAACATTCTGTTGGGCTGCACATCTCCCTCCATGCTAACAGACAATGGATTCATTTGTGACACCTCACATCCTTAGTTAAGCAGGCATGTTTTTCTATTTACTAACATGTTCAATAATCCTGCTGCATATCTAAGAGGGAGGACATAAGTACACTATTCACCACTATATGAACAATAATTACTCTTACTCCTTTATTTTTCGTGCACTATTATCCTGGCTCTACATAAGTATAACACTGTTGCAAACTCCTTGCCAAGTCCACTGTAGTATGTAGGGCCATACAAAAACTGTAAAAAATTACACCAAACATCTGGAAATATTTTGCAAAATCTGCACCCAACCCAACTATCCACCTCTTAAATATTCATATTATACATTGCAGCTTATATTAAACACACAGGATAAGAGGCACATGTTACCTTATGCAGATGATTTCAGTCTTGAAGTTTTCTGCAGACTGACCTCTGAACAGTACATTTTCAATGCATTTACATACCAGTATAAAAACTAACACATCTGCATTAGGCATTCATTCAAGAACTCCTGCTTGAACACAGAATATTGGAACCCTAATAATCACCTGTGCCTGTTTTGCTAAATATGAATTTATATATCATTTAGTCTACTGTTGCTCACCAGGCAATACATTTTACTGAACATTTATTTTTAAAACCTTTTAAATGCAAAGAACATAGTACGCAGAACTAAAAACTGCTAGTAGTGATAATGCTACAACCCTTTTTAAAATGATCACCAATAAAAGGATTGATATGCATTTTTGTATGCTTAATAGCTTGCAATCAGGACAAGTAAGCATGGAATCACTGTGACCAGTTCCTTTGAACATATTCAGTGGTTTAAAACAACACCATATACACTTCTCAGATATCAGAATTAAAATATTTTCAGACTAAAGCATATACTATATCGGAATTAAAATATTTTCAGAATAAAGCATATACTGTAGGAAACCCCCAACCATACTGAACAATCTTTGTAGTCACTGCTATGTAGAGGTGAATAAGGACATTCTCTCTTTTCATACCTTCTATTCACTTCTCTTCTAAGTTATCCAACTATTCCTGTTTAACTTGGAGTTAAAGTAATCAAGAATTCTTCTAATACACAACCAAACTTAAACTTAAAAAAAGCAACTTACCAGGGCACTACTTACAGCATCTTGTAAAACATTGTTAAAATTCTTGCCATTCTTTATTAGTTTTACTTGCATATGTTAACAGTGTCTATAATTTTATTTAAATAAAGTAAATAGCTGCTACCATAAAACAGAAAAATGAAAATGTTTGGAACCTCTTAAAAGACTGTAAACGGAATGTCCCAGTAACTCTGACAATGTGGTGCAATGGTTAGAGTTGTCACCTCACAGCAAGAGGTTCTCCAGTTTAATTCTCAGCTGGGGTGCCTTCTGTGCACATCTGCATGTCCTCCCTACATTCACATGGGTTTCGTCCCACATTCCAAAGACATGCTTCTGGAGTATGTCTCCCTAGGCCTCCACTGAAAATGGGCTCTGTCCCAGTCAGATTTCCCCGGTAAACAAATGCAAAATAATAAAACTAAAATGTTTTTAGGATTGTCAAGTCACGATATCGGCTTTGTGTGCTTCTCAGTCTAGCTTGGTTTAATTTCAACCCCAAATAATTTGTTAATAAGGACTTCCATCTTCCATGTTATGGTGCCTGTACATGTGTGATTTATTAGTCACTAGCAGGTCTGTGTAATGCATTGCTGAGGATTTGGCAGATGTATTTTGCAAAATCACAACTGAAGGTTTTGTCAATAAGAAGTGTGTTTTCTGTGAGGAACAGAGAAAATATTTTGCTGTCAAAGATAATTACCTAGCAAGTCTTTAAATGCTGGCTCATGGAATACCACCAAAACAAATGTAAAGTAAAACTCAGAAGAATGCATTCTGCTAGCTAAAAATTCAGTTTTACTTTTGTCAAATGGCTCTAAATAGGCAATTTTCTCTTTAAACAAATATATATTGTAATTCATCTTTGTTTAGAAAGTACAGTTGTGTACACTTACCATAAATGTAGATGTTCGAGTTTATTCACTGTTGTAGTCATCACGTTTGGGTTATCCCTGCCAGGGTAGCCCTCGGCTAGCCCGAATACCAGAGACTTAGTATTTCTGTATCGGTTGCTGTCGCCTGAGGACTGACGTCAGGTCGTCAGTAGTATTAAGTAAGGCAGCTGATGCCATTACATCAGTTTTTCTTGCCTTAACCTATCAGAAGCCCCCAAAGTAGGAGGCCAGGTTCTGGTGGAAGAACCCCACCAGTGGAAAATAAATACCAATATTTTCCTTGTAAGGAAAGGAGAACAACAAGGAAGAATGGTAATAAAAGGAGAGAAAGAGAATAATGGGGATGGAGGGAGGGAAACCAGGACCGCAACAGTGAATACACTCGAACATCTACATTTATGGTATGTGTACACAACTGTACTATGTTCTTCATGTTTCACTGCTGTAGTCATCACATTTGGGTAGATTCCCAAAGCTGAGGAAATGGGTGGATGCAGTCAAGGAATCTAGGGGCTGGCTAGGATGCCCTGCAAGACTGCAGAGGCAAACCCTGCCCTGGATTTGGAGAAGAGAGGCAGGTGGTAATGCTTGGTAAAGTGTGAACAGATGTCCAGGTGGCAGCCTCCAGGATGCCCCTAGTGGGGACTCCTCTGAGGAAAGCTGCAGAGGTGGAGGCTGCTCTGGTGGAGTGTGTGGCTTTCCATGTTGTTTGTAGCAGAAATGGATGCAATGTGCTATCCATTTGGAAATGGTTTGCTTGGAGATGGCTTTGCCTTCTGCCCCCGTAGCAAAGCTAACCAGCAATTGATCAGACTTTCTGAAGGATTTAGTCCTGTCCAGATAGAATCTGAGCTGTTTGTGCACATCTAGAGAGTGAAGAATTCGTTCCCCCTTGTTCTGGGGATTAGGAAAGAAGGTGGGCAAATGAATGGATTGGTTGAGAGCCACACTGGACACCACGTTGGGCATGAAGGATGGGTTAGTTCTGAGGGATACCCTGTCTTTATGGAAGATGATGAAGGGTTCCACAGCCATTAGTGCTTGCAGGTCAGAGACTCTTCTGACTGAAGTGATGGCCAGAAGGTATGCTGTCTTCCAGGACAGAAATTTTAGCTCTGCAGAAGAAGCTAGTTCGAAAGGGGACAGGGTGAGCTTTTCCAAGACAAAGTTAAGGTCCCAAGCTGGTGTTGGTGCTCTTCTGGGGGCCTCAAGTTGCTAGCCCCTCTGAGGAATTGTTTGATCAAAGAGTGTGAGAAAAGAGGTTGCCCAGTAGGAAAATGAGCAGAAATAGCAGAGGCATGAATTTTTATAGAGGAGAAAGAGAGACCACTGTGTAGTAGGTCAGCTAAGTAATCCAAGATGAGAGAAATGGAGGGCTGTGCTGTATTTGCTCCCTTAGCCTGGACCCAGGTGCAGAACCTTTTGCATTTATCGACATAAGACTTTCTGGTGCTAGGACATCTGGCCTCATGGATAACATCCAGAACCTGTTTACTGAGGATAGCAGATTGTTTCAGGGTTAGGGAATAAGCCAAGCTGCCAAATTGAGTGTCTGCAATTGGGGATGGATGAATTCCCCTTCCCTCTGGGTCATGAGGTTTGGAATCTGAGGAAGATGCCATGGAGGCAGCAGGAACTGGCTGCACAGCAAGGCATACCAGTGTTGTTGGGGCCAGTCTGAAGATATAAGAATGGCCCTTGGTTTTTCCTCCCTTATTTTGAGCAGTACCCTGGGGATGAGAGGTAGGGAAGGAAATGCATAGACCAATAGACTGACCCAGGGAAGGACAGGGCATCCACTTTCCAAGCCATGCAATGATGCTCCCTGGTGCAGAATGTGCTGAGCTGATGGTTGGTGTGGGAGGCAAAGAAGTCAACCTCTGGGGTTCCCCATTTCTGAGTTATTAGGATGAAGGTACTTCTGTTGAGTTGCCACTCATGTGGGCCCAGAAGGTTTCTGCTTAATTGGTCTGCCAGAGAGTTGAGAGAACCTAGTAGGAATTGTGCTAAGAGGTGTAGTTGCATGGAAGAGGCTGTGAGTCAAAGAGTCATGGCCAGCCTGCATAGAGGGTAGGAGTGAGTCCCTCCCTGCTTGTTGATGTACCACATGACAATGGTGTTGTCTGTTTTGATCAGGAGAACCCCTGGAGAGAGAAGGGGTTTGAAAGCTATCAAGGTGTGCTGCACAGTCATCATCTCTTTTTGACTGATGTGCAATGGGATTTGTTGTGGGCTCCATTGGCCCTGTATGCACCTGCCATCAAGGTGTGTACCCCAAGCGTAGTCTGACGCATCTGTGGTGAGGGTCTGGGTGGTGGGGGTGGGGAGAAGGGCAGTCCCTTATTGTGGCAACATGCTGTTGCCCACCAAAGAAATTCCTTTCTGAGGCAAGGAATTATAGGTAGAAGAGTTTCCAGATCTTGATAGTGTTGACACCAAAGGCTCTTTAGGTACCACTGAAGTTTCCTCATATGCAGGCTGGCATATGGAATGAGTAGTATGCAAGATGCCATGAACCCCACAGCTTGCAGGATCTTCCTTGCAGATAGCTGGGGCTTGGTGGCTAGTTGACAAAAGTAGGCTGTCAGGAAAATTTGTTTCTCTGGTGAAAGGTATGCCATCTGGGATGGTGTGTCCAGACTTGCTCCCAGGAAGATTATCTTTTGGGTGGGCACCTGTTTGGATTTATTTTCACTGACTGTGTACTCTAGGGAGGTTAGTAGGGTCTTTACAAAGGCCAGGTGCTTAAGCAGCTTTTCCTGTCTGTCTGCCTGAATAAGGCAGTCATGTAAGTATGGGTAAATTTGAATATTTCTTTGTCTGCAAAAGGCAATGGCCAGTGCCAGACATTTTGTGAAAACTCTGGGAGCAATAGATAAGCCAAAGGGAAGCACAGAGAACTAAAAGTGTTGAGATCCTGCCCTGAAGCAGAGATATTTTCTGCATGATTCCCTGATAGGAATGTGGAGGTAGGCCTCTTTTAGATCTAGGGTGGCTAGCCAAGCGTCCTTGGAGAGCATGGGTAACAGCTGCTGGAGGGTGAACATTTTGAATTTTGGGATCACCAGGAAGGTGTTTGGAATGGATAGATCAAGGAGGGGGTGCCAGGTGTACTCTTTTCTGGGCACCAGAAAAAAGTCTGGAGTAGAAGCCTTGGCCTACTGTTCTGCAGGAACATGCTCTACTGCCCTCATAGAGATCAGGGAAAGGATTTGCTTTTGAGCCTCTGCCCTCTGATTTGATGGTAGATCTAGGAACCCTTTTGGGTGTGGAAGGAAAATTTGTATCCCTGAGACACAATGTTCAGATCCCACTGGTCCTTGGTAATGGTGGCCCAGGTGCTTGAGTGAAAGGAGAGCTTTCCTCCTAGGGTTAAGTGAAGGTGGGCAGAGAAGGGGTGGAGGAGTTGAGTCATTATGAGTTCTTACCATAGGGGGGTGGCTTAGAACTCCCTGGTTTTGAAGTGGAGGTAGTCCACTGCTTAGATCTCTACATTCCCTGTAGCTGCTGTCTGGGGGGGGGTCTGTTTCCACAGGGCCTAGGCTGGGTCAGTTTACTCAGAGCAGGAAAGGACCAGTGCTTGGAGGGACAATGCCTGCTGAACATAGGGAGCTAGACCTGTAAGAAATCCTTAACTGTTTGCATAGATTTTGCTTTTTCTTCCATCTTTTTAAGACCTCTTCTGCCTTAGTGACAAATAAGTTATCTTTGTGCAAGGGGGCATCCAACAATTTAGATTTGACATGGTCTGGCAGGGGTTGTTCCTTAAGCCATGCATGTCGTCTAATGACAGATCCAGTAAATGCTGCCCTGCAAGAAGCTTCTAGGGCATCAAAACCACAGTGCAAAGTGTTTAGTTACTTGACTTGCAGAATACATTATGTCTTGTAAATCTTTAGATTCTGCCCAAGCAGGAAATGAAGACATTTTTTTGTTTAAGCAGTTCCAAGGTATGTTGCTGAAATTTCAGGATACGGAACTGACCATTTAGTGCCCTGATAGCAAGAGTAGCTGAGGTGTATACTTTTTTACCCCATCTGTCCAATGCTCAGGAATCCCTGTCTGAGGGGGGGGGGATTATTAGCAGAGATTGCTTAAATCCCTTTTGGCCTTTGAGAAATTACCTCAGGGTCAGATGTTGGATTTTTAAAAAGATATTTGTGAGAGTCAGGGACTCTATAGTACCTGTCTGGTTTTCTGGGAGCAGGAGGTAGGGCATCAGGAGTCAAGCTGGATTCAAGGAAAACATCCTCCACAACATCCAGGACTGGGGGGATGGCCAAGGGTCTGTGTAGTCCTGACTCTCCCATTGGAAATGCTCCCTTAAAGTATGCAGGGTTTCCCCAAAGGAAAAATCCTCTGGGGGAGAGTCTGAAAGAATGGAGTCCTCTGCATTAGAATCCTCATAGGTGGAGAGGGGTTGCATGTCTTCATAGTCAGATGCATTAGATTCATCTGACTCTTGTTCAGACAAAACTACAGGGGACAGATCTCTTTTCCTTTTTGAGGGGGTAGCTTGGCTTCCCCTAATCAGCATGATAAGGTCTTCCACCATTTTAAGCATTTGAGACTGAGGCAAGGTAGCAGGCGCCTGTGATTGGGTCGTCAGTTTCTTGGGTGTGGTTTGAACCCTGGGCCTAAGAAACTCAGTCGTTTTTGAAAGAACGGAAGTCATAAAAAGACATCAGTTTGTGTCTAGATTCGGTAGTGTGAAGGACTTCCTCAGCAGCTGGTGCCTGCTCAGTGGCTCTGGACCCATCCAAGGTAGAGACGACTGCAGGATCCTTAGTCAAAGAAGAGTTTTGCGGCATACTGGACTCTGAAAGGGTCTCAGTAGCAGCCTGCGAATCAACTGAAGTGGGCATCAGCAGCTACGAAAGCACCTCACTGAGTACTGGAGGACTGACGACCAACTTAACGGAAGCGTCTGTAGGTTTGGATCTGTGTGGTTTGTCTCTGTCTTTATCTTTAAATTTTTTTTGGAAGATCTGCTGTCGGATGGCTTACTAAAACCATATCAGAATTCGAGGACTGTAAATGAAAATACCTGGTTACAATAAGGGCCTGACGATGTGTCTTGCATTAAACAAAGCACAGAAGCGACAGCGGGGGACATCATGGTCTGGGCATAAACAAGTGACGCGGTAAGTGAGGACGTCTTGTTGTGCTATTTGCTTTCCACAAGCGAGACAATTAACTTTTTCCGACATCAGTTAGTGCAAGAAAAAAGGATCCCCAACGGGGTACTTAGCTTTAGAAGACTTCAACTTCAATTCGGAGATGAAAACCCAGGTAGCGGCCGACCGGCTCTTGTGCGAACTGCTTCTGCTTCGGGCTCCATGGCAAGACTGACTGATGCAATGGTGTCAGCTGCATTACTTTATACTACTGATGACCTTGACGTCAGTCCTCAAGCGACAGCAACCGACGCAGAAATACTAAGTCTCTGGTATTCGGGCCGTCCGAGGGCTACCCTGGCAGGGATAACCCAAATGTGATGACTGCAACAGTGAAACACGAAGAACATCTATCCTGTAGGAAAATGCTAGTTTCTGGTACTAATAAGACATTTTAGCAGTATGCTGAAAAAATGGGTAATAGTGTGTGCAGCTAGTCAGCATGAAGTTATTAACAGGAAGGTAACTGAACTTAAATTAGTTGGCAGTTCTTTAATAATATGTTTACCAATAATGACTAGTAGAAGTGAATGAGACAGGAGTGTGAGGGGTTTTTGTATTTAAAGCATAATGACTGGATAACTCAAGATCTTCTGTACTTAAGAATACAACAGGGATAGTGTGACAACATGAGTGAAGTAGTATCTATATGTAGGCCTTACACAGAGCAAGTCTTATTGGAAACACAGCCAATTTATACTGACAGCAACTCTTGTACTCTGTCCCCAGACTACTCATACAGTAGTCTGTTCTGATGTGTGCCTCAAAAAAATCTTGAAACTTTCTCTTTTGCCACACACACACACAAAGCAAAATCTTAAATAAAATAACACTTAAAAAAGAGAGAATGTTATTCATATTTGATAAACATGCACAACAATCTGCTCTGGTAGCAGCCATCTCTAAAAGGTTCAAAAGGAGAGATGATAAAGAGTAGTATTGCTGGAACTGAATTCAAGTCTTGGTTAGTACCTACACAAGGTGGACCTTGTTTTATTTTACAAAATCTTACCAAGGCAATACTGATATACAAACTGCATTTCATACAGCATACATTACAGACAGAAGTAGGATAAAAAAATAAAAAAAGACAGCTGGGTGCACAAGTCCTAGGATAAAAAAGTGCCCAAATCCTGGTAGATGCACTGGTGCAAGGACTGGGAAAAAATGACAGTGTGGAATCCTCAAGACACTGAAATATTCATACAATGGGGACAGACCAGGCTCAAGGGGAGGATGAGCCCCCTGTTGCACAAGAAAGTAGTAGTCCACAAAAACTGATAGGCCAAAAAAGAGCCATAAAGATGACAGAGTGGACTATTGAGGATAAGAAAGAAATTATATATTGCTACTATTATGCAAGAAGAACCAGAACACATATATGACAAGACAGAGTGCCAAACAACACTGATGTGCAGTAAAAAATAAGCAAACAAATGGCACTGTGGAAGAGCCAGGCTCAAGTTCAAATGTAGCGGTTTAAGTTTTAATAATAATCAACAAACTACAGCACATATATGCTTTAACTTTATCACCGCAATTTCGTCCAAACACAGACTTCATCAGATGAACCAATAATAAACATCCTCTGTGGTTTAAATATCTTTTTACCCACAAACCCTCTTATTAACTGACAATTAAAATCTAACCTATCCTGCAGTCATGACAACAAAAGAAAAAAAAAAAACCCACACTGACCATCAGATAAATATTTTACAAATATCATATTAAAGTTTTATCAAACTATATAGTAGAACATTTATTTTTTTTTAAATAATTTTATTAAAAAATCCTGGCAAAAGTTTAAAACATAAAAATTAAAACAAGAAGTCTATTTTTTCCATTGCTCTACATAAAATTAATCTAAAGAGCCATCTAGTTTACTAAAAGAGGCATTGCACCTTAACACCTAAAAAGTTAAAAGGAACACAGGCTTGATGTTAATAAATGACATAAATAAATGTGTCTTTCAATACAAAATATAAATTATGAGACAGAATTATTAAGTGTATATATATATATATATATATATATATATATATATATAAAATCACCCTCAAAATATATTCAAAGCCTAGCTGCGCTTAATTTTAAAATTTGGACTAAAGACACATTTTCAGTAAGCCCCGGTGTTCTATTTAGAACATAACTATTGGTCAGCTCCATTTTGGCAAAAAAACGGTTTGTAGTGTTACCTCGATAACACAGATCTGAAGAAGGCATATTGCCGAAAGCACTTGCCCTGGTTCTGAGTGAATAAGTTTGTTTTATTCATTAAAGTTTTACGTCTATTTTACTGTGGCGGAACTTTCCTTGTTTTTTCAGCATTTTCCTGCTTTTCTTGGGACGTACGTTGGTAGTGTTTATCTGAATTTTTCCTTGGATTATTCTGTTTTATCGAGGTAACACTACACACCATTTTTTGCCAAAATGGAGCTGACCAATAGTCATGTTTCTGAGATGGATATATTAAGGGAAAGAATAGCAATGGAGTTGACAACAGGTACTTTGAATCCTTTATTACAGTTGGACTTGGATAAAATTGAAATAACTATGCCTTTGGTTGAAACCGTAGACTTGGGGTTTGAGGAGATATATAAAACAGTGGAAAATGCAGCATATTGATTAAAATGGCTACAATGGCAACACTTCCATATGGAAGTTTGCCTTCATCATCAGCTGATACCACTAGGGCTACGACTGAAATGTATGCCAAGCTATGGGAATATGTACCCAGAGCTCTTAGCCAAATGGCAGGCTATAAATAGCCAGACCAGCTTTAGTTATATGAAACTACTCATAGATTTTTTTTAAACTACAGGAGGAAGAAACTAGTACATTAATTGAGACCAAAAAGAACTTGAACATATGAAACTTTCAGATGTCAATGTGAGTAAACCAGACAATTTACAGGATAAATTAACAGCATATGAATGGAAACTCAAAGAAATTAAAAGTCAGAAACTGTTACAGGACTTCAATGATATCAAACAGGGTCATCTGTTTGAATGGCCAAGGACAGCTCCTTTCAATGGTAAAAGAAATTATTAAAATAGTAATTTGAACAACGCAGAATTTCACAAACAAGAAAAAAGGATACCAAGAGCTATGGTCAATGTGGAAGTACATCACAATAATGAATCTGGAATGAATAGAAATAAAGTAAATGGAAGTCAGTCATATAGGGTGGGAGGATGGCATAATGGTTAAGGTGCTTACCTTGCAGACACAAGGTGCAGAGTTTGATTCTCACATGGAGTAGTTGTCTAGGCTTAAAATGGCCCACAAGGGCAGTTAGCTTAGTACTAATCGATGAAGCTATGAACCTATATGGATGAAGGGACTGAAAGTATGGTCCAGGCTGTTAGTGACAAAGGAATCCCTATTAATAATACAGCAACAGAACTAACTAACAAACATGCTAATGGAACTGGAACTGTGCCTAAAAAGGGGACTTCACATCTTCCTATCGAGCAACAGCTCCTTTTAATTCAGACCAAGGAACAACAAACAGCCAGGTCAAAAAGCAGAGAAAGGAAAAGAAGGAAAATGTGAATAAGAATTCCCTAGTGGTTAACAAATCAGAATCTATGCTAACCAAACAACAAAATAGTGTCCTAGAAAAGGGGCTAAGTTTCATACCATCAGTTAAATCAACCTTTGATGAATTTGCACTTGCTTCAAATGTTTTGGAAGAAGTGTTACATTGAAACACATTTTTGGTAATAATACCAACTTAATAGGGGATCAAGAATGGAAAAAGTATAGAAAACCAAGTACATTTGTTCCATGCAGTCATCCTACTGTGGATACTTTTGTACGTCTTTGTGAACAAGAAGTATTTGAAATCCGAGAGAAAAAGAAAGGTAACCACTACTTTAATTTGACTCAAGGGGGGTATGCGGTCCTAAAAGAACTGCAGAAAAAGGATGACATTATTATAAAGCCTGCTGACAAAAGGAGGAGCGGTGGTAGTTATGGGGGCAGAAGAATATGTCAGAAGTAGCTATAATATGTTGAATGATCAGGCTTAATTATAAGAAAATTACTAAGAAAGATCTAGATCTGATGAAGTTGAGGATCAATGATACTACATTCCATTAATAACACATAGAGGGTATCAACAAAGATATGTAAGATTTTTTCATGGTTGAGCATCCTGTAATACCCATCAGTGGGTTACCAAAGATTCACAAAGACAGTCAGAAACCCCCTATGCACCCTATAGTGGCAGGGTGAGGTTGGTCTATGGAAACTTTGTCAATTTTTCTAGAAAATGAACTTAAGAAATACTTAGAGAAAGTTCCTACTGTGCTAAAAGATACAGCTCAGTTTCTATATCAACTCTCTGAAGAATTGAGCAATAAAACTAATTACTCCAATTTATTTTTGGTTACCATGGACGCTAATAGTCTATTTACATCTATACCTAATCGGTATGGCATGGAGGCCATATGGGATTCATATGTTATATGTACATTATTAGAGATGGTCTTACAGAACAATGTGTTAATTTATGACAACAATTATTATTGGCAAAAGTGGGGGGAGGCAATGGGAGAATAGCTATGCCAATTTAGTCCCAGCCCAATGGGAAAAGAAATGGGCAAATGACAAAGAAAATCTATGGGCTAAGAATATTGCACTATATAATCAATTTGTGGATGACATTTTTGTCCTATGGGAAGGGGATGCAGAAGGAATAAGTACATTTGTGCAATACCTGACCAATACAACTACTCTTCTCAAATTTGAAGTTAATGTCTCCAGAGAAAAGGTGGATTTCTTAGATGTGAAATTGCAACTAGATCCAACAACGGGTATAGATACTATGCTCTTTAGAAAGTCAATGTGGAGAAATCATATGCTACATCATTCTAGTATGCATCCTAGGCATATTTTCTGCAATATAGTGGAAAACTGACACATGTATCCAAACTATGTACACAAGAAGAGACTTTCATACGAGAAGAGAATAAATTATGTAATTTTACTGAACGAGGACATAAAATAGATAAAATTAAGATGACCAAAGAACAAGCCATGACTATACAGGCTAAAAAGGGGAAACCCTATTACTCAGCATCTCATCAACAAAACAATATCAATGAAAATCTGAATACATCTGTCTGAGGACAAGAAGAATGGACAACAATCACCAAGAGTGAATATTACTTATAGTACTGATAATGCCACAGTATGTTCAGTTACCAAGAAATATCGGCCCATCCTAACCTCAGACAGTAATATAAAAGAAATAGTAAGAGAGGCTTCAAGCTTTACTTTCAAGAACCTGAAAAGAATGCTATGTAACAAAAATGGATCACGACCGTTCAGTAGGAAAATTTCCCAAAAGATGGGTACCTATAGATGTGGGACATGCAAAGCCTGTTCAGTAATTAACACCAATAATAGTTTTATTCACCCTATCACAAAGAAAAGATATTGGTTCCAAGGCTATGCTAGTTGTCAAATTAAAAATGTTATATATATAGCCACATGTGACAGATGTCCAAGCTATTTTCTAGGGAAGATGAATAGGATGTCGAAGGAACATATATTTAAGCAATCAGATATCAGAAATCATATAGAGACCAATGCTTTGTATACTCATATTCGATATAATATTACACACTCCTTCACATTCATGGGTACCTCAAAATTAGAACCTAGCAAGAGAAGGAGACTTAGTCAAGAAAACTGAAATAGAAGAGGCCAACTGGATTATGAATTTGAGAGCAGACCATCCACCTGGTCTAAATGGCCAAGTACCATTGAAACCATTTCTAAAAGAAAGGAGATTAAGTGCTAAGAAATGAAAAATGGAACTATAATTCTCCTTCACTCGCTCTCTAATATATAGCGAGGACATCTGCCTTCTATATTGAATGTGAAACTTTATCCTTAAAGGTTTGAATGGCCAAGTACTACTAAAATATTTCAGAAAGAAAGGAGACTAAGTGTTAAAAATGGAACTAACATCTTCCCTTACTGGCCCTTTGACATATAGCCATGATGTTTGTCTCTGCATCTTAAATGTTGAAATCTACCCTCAAGAGTAAAGATTGAGTTAGTTTAGCCTTGTTAAATGGCTTCTTCATAGAAGAGAAGCTGCTGTTAATATGTAGCTATGGGCATTTATTTTACATGGCCATAGAATGGACATTTTGAATGTAAAATTCTATTTTCTAATGTGGAAAGATTGGGTTAGCTTAGCCTTGGTGGATGGTACTTAGAACAAGAGAGAAGTGCCGTGAACATATTCATGGCCATCTAATACATACCCATGGTTATTTGCTTTATATTTTGAAAAGCAATTCTACTCTTGAAAGTTGGAAGACTGAGTGAGCTTTGCTCTGTAAATGACATTAGTTATAGGAGAGAGGTTGTCGTATAACTATGCAGATATGGACATTGATTCTATCTTTTAAGAGTGGAGGATAACAGAAAAGAGAAGCAAACCTTATAAATTTTTATTTATATTTTTAATATTAATCAATCAAGAATCCCCAAGAAGAGTTTGTCTTGTCCATGAAATGTAAAGAGGGACTATGTGTAGCGATAATACAAGCACTACTCCCTTCCGGTAATGGATATTGAAATCGAGAGCCTAACTACAGTTAATACTGCTTATAAGTAAATGTTATGCAGAAGAAATTAAAGTGATAGTTTTGAAAAACGTTTGCTTAAATAGCAATGAGAAGTTGCGATTACGAACACATAATGAATTTACTACTAACCAATAGAAATTGATTATTGTAAGTCCTATAAAGGGAAGACCTTTGACTGGTCACATAAGTGAATTTACCATGCCCACTGGCCAGAGAACAAATAGCTGAAATAACTCTACTCTTATAATTCTATAAAAAAGTGATGACTTTTGATTAGCCACTAAAGTAAATTTGTCGAGTTCATTGGCTAAAAGGCAAATAGCTGCAAGAATTTTACTTCTACGCTTCTATGAAGAAATGTACAATTTAAGTATTAATTAGATGATAACTTGGGCTAAATGAAAGGATGACGTTTGATTGGTCACTAAAATAAAATTATCATGCCTATTGGCTAGAGAACAAATAGCTGGAATGTTTTCACATTTATGTGAGTAAGTGAAAGATTTTGAATGGTTGGCTTTTGAAGTGAATTTGTCATGCCTATTGGCTAGATAACAAGCAGCCAAAATAATTCCATTCATGTTCTTCTGTGAAGAAGTGAAAGATTCTAGGCTTATTAACTAGAAGTTAATTTGGTCAAAAGTATCCAGAATGAGCCATTAGGATACACAATTATGATTTTTGTAGTAATATTGACTTTACTCTGGAGGTATTTGATGTATTTACTAAATTCGAACGAGGTTCGTTCTAGCAGAATCGTTGAGCATTAGAAGGAAGCTTTGTAAGAAGACAATAGTAAAAACAATACGAATCTAGCCCTAAATAATGGAGGTGAGGTGTTTTTTTATAGCCACAAAGCATATGAGGGCAAACGAAACCCCACAGGAAGGAAAGGGAATTTTTCCGATTCCTCCAGGACTCCATTGGCTGGTTGAAAAGTAGAATGAGCTCATTGGATAGTGAAAAATAGGTTAATGAATCTACTAAGCCTCATTTTTGCACTCTTTTCATAGACTGCCTAGTAGTTTGAGCCCATTGGATAGTGAAAACTATGCAGATGAACATACTATGCTTAGTCATCCATAGGCTAGAAATGAGAATCTTTCATGCTCATTGGATAGGAAATGAGAGCAAAAAGTTACATTATTTTGAATTGTAAAACATAAGATATTCTTGTGAAAGCACAACATAAACAGCAAGAGCATACTTTTGGATACAAACTAAAGTACAGCAGTGTTTAATGAATCTTAACACTGCTGATGGGGTCATAGGTCTGCTGTTTCTACGGAAATGTATAAGTATTGAAGTAAAGCACTACACAAAAATTTCTTGATAAGGAATGTTGTACTTACAAAGACACTCTGAAATTTGCCTTAAAATGTGGCTACTGATTGAGGTTTTAATCGAAAATATGCAAAGGTAGATGAACTCTCACTGGATGGAATGGAACTTTCTCATTTTTTAGAGAGGCTATTGGTTGATTGACCTGTAGGTAGAGACAAACCTTTATGTCTCGATGGAAGTGAGTTAAGCTCTATTATACTTTAAAGTTTCTGCCATCCCATCAAGATCCTTTTGAAGAGTTTAAATAAAATAAAACATAACCATGCATCAAGAGATGGCATTGTATATATGTTGCGTTTCATAACACTCGTAGATACTTGGCAGAAATTCATTGAGTGTTATTACAATTTGTGACTGTTACTTGATGTAAATGAACGTCTTGATTTATATTGGAAGGCAACAAGGGGCTTGGCTAACCCAAGCTTATTATTGGCCTAAAGGTAAAGACTGAATACATTCATCCTGGGGACATGCTGGAGGGACAGATTCATAACTCAGAGGCTTCCCATACTCTGGAACAGAATCCCAGTTCATGTTGTGCAGAGCCCCTCACTGACTCTCTTCAAGAGAAATCTTGACGAGTGGATGGGAGATTGTAGGTTTACCCCAGGGGTCATCTCTGTGTCACTACTAGACAGAGGCACAGTATTCTAAATCTACTCTGTACACTTTTGTACCATTACATGGGGTGGCAAAAGCCACATCATTATGGCTAGGCTTATAAATGCCCCAGGGCAGATAGCCTAGTACTAAACTATGAAACTATGTGTTACACCTTAAAGATTTTGTCGTACCATTAAGATCCTTTTGAAGAGTGTTAATAAATGAAACATAACCATGCATCAAGAGATGGCATTGTATATATGTTGCATTTCCTAAAACTCGTAGATACTTGCAAGAAATTCATTGAGTGTTATTAAAATCTGACTGAATGTTATCTGATTTAAATTAAGGTTTTGATTTCTATTGGAAGGCAACAACAGGCTTGGCTAGCCTAAGCTTATTATTGGCCTAAAAGCATAGACTGAATAAATTTGTCTTTTGGAAAATAAATATATAGGAAGTGATTAAAAAGATTTGTATTGGATGGTAATCAAGAGCTTAAGCCTATTATTGGCCAAGAGACTTAGATCGAAAAAGTTCTTTCTTACTGGAGGAAAACTTGCAGGAAGAGACTGAAAGATTTTTTGATTAGCCAAAAAATCCACTTCTTTATGTCCATTGGTTAGCTTCAATAAGTTGGCGAACTTTGATTATTTGCATCTGTTTTAAATGTGTCATCTGTCTCAAGTGTTGAATCTGATTGAATATTTGTTCTTTTAAAAATAGGATACTCAGGACTAATTCATCAGGATCTGAAGAAGACATATTGCAGAAAGCGCTTGTCCTAGTTCTGAGTGAATAAGTTCATTTTATTCATTAAAGTTTTACGTCTATTTTACTGTGGTGGAACGTTCCTTGTTTTTTCAAGATTTTCCTGCTTTTCTTGGGATGCACTTTGGTAGTGTATACTTGATTTTTTCCTTGGACACTTATAGGTTACAACATTTTTGTTGCTTGCCCTGTCTGTATTTATTCTATTCTGATCTAATAAATCTTTTATACTCAACCCCTTTCAAAGATTAATTTAAGTGGCATCTTGAAAATACCCTCCAAATCTGAAAAAATGGCAAATCTCTTCCATTCTGTAATAATATTGGAATCACCATTACAATTAGTCACAAATGCTCTCTTAAACTCAGTCTTATTTTCCTTATTACTATTCAGATCCCTATTATTCTGATCATTCCTTTTACAAGATGCAATTCCATCCTTACTTAGGAGATGCATAAGCCTATCCTTCCTTCCTATTTTCACTTCTTCCATCACTTATTCTACCAATTTAAGGGGGTACTTTCTTTCCAAAAACATATCCTATAATTTATCACATTCCCTTAAGAAATCTTGTTCATCAGAAGTCATTCTGCATATCCAAACATACTGACCCTTAACAATGCCTCTTTTTTGTTTGTAAGGAAGGGCACTGGTGTAATACACATAAGAATTAGAAAACATATCCTTGTGATAAACTGTAGATTTAAACAATTTCTTCATTATTTTATGAATATTAACATCTAAATATTTCATTTTTTCATATGAAATTTCATACATAAATATTAAAAAAACAAACCAGTCATCTTACTAATATAAATAATAAATTCTCCCAATGTCTCCACTGTATTTGTCCAAAAAAATAAAGATACAATCAAGGTAATGTTTATATAGCCTCCAAAAGTTAACATATATGGAATTAAAAACAAACTTCAGTTCCTACCTGTAAAGTATAATGTTTGCATAAGTTGGGGCTCAACAAGCCCCCATTGCTACCCCACCTTCCTGTCGATAAAACTCTCCATGAAAATGTATAAAATTATTTCTCAGGACTAACTCCATAAGTTCCAAACAGGTTCTGAATTTATCATTAGTAAATCCACTCTTTTCAATCAGAGGCTCCTCAAACTATTCTAAACCTATGTTATGGAGTACTATTGTGAATAAATCCACAATATTAACAGTAACTAACAATCTCAGCAGTAAACAAATCAGGTTTGATACTCTTTACGAAGTCCCACGAATCTTTCAATATGCCATTTTTTTCCATCCACATTTTTTTCATCTTGAAATCTAAAAACTTAGCTAGCGGAAATGTTTTGGACCAATTAGCTGCCACAATCAGCCTAAGGGGAGGAGGGTCTACTCTATTTTTATGAGTCTTGGGTACACCAAATATAGATGGTACTACAGGTTTCTCAATAAATATTTGTAAGTATCAAAATCTATCATTCCCTCATTTAATAAGTCTTTTAGGGCAAAATCTATTTTCCTGTAAGCCACATTTATTTAATTTTTAAGACTCGAGTGTATTTGCTATTGTCACTATGGATACAGCTTAGCCACATGTGTTATGGTATCCATTAAAACTGTTCCACCCCCTCTTATCTGGTTTCATGATTCTCAAATATTTATTGTCCTTTAGTTCTTCTAATAACCATTTCACCTCTAAGGGAAGGCTGGAACAGAATTTATTCCCCTGAATACCCAAGTTTTTTTCCACTACAGTCTCAAAATTCTTAAGCTGTGTATGTGATGGAGGGCTATACATACTTTTCTAAGAACCCCTCCTTGTCCATAATCAGGGGCATTTTCATAAAGTAATAATTCCAAATTCCTTTCCCTTTTGTCAGGATTTTTAAATAAAATTATTTTAAAAAATAAATGTTCTAATATACAGTTTTGATAGTATTTTAATATATCTGTAAAATAATATTTATCTAATGGTCAATGTGCTTGATTGTTTTGTTGTCATGGTTACAGAATAGGTTAGACTGATTGCAACTGTCAATAAGAGGGTTTGTGAATGATATTTAAACCACAAAGGATGACTATTGTTTGGTTCCTCTGATGAAGTCCGTGTTTAGATGAAAACACTATGATAACATTAAAGCATTTATGTGCTGTTATTTGTTGACTATTATTAAAACTTAAATCGCTACACTTTATCTCGAACCTGGTTCTTCCACAGTACTATTTGTTTGCTTATTATGCAAGAAGCCCAGAATTTCTGGACAGAAGATATACAAAAACATTATGAGAGAAATTAAAAGAAAGAAAAATACTTGCAGAAGAAAAACTGCCAAAAGCTTCAAATGCAAATTTGTGTTCATTAATACAACAGATTCATGAAAAACATTACATAGAGGAAGAAACCCTGGGCCATTTGGAAAAAGTGACTGAGAACGTGTGAAAATATAAAGAACAAAATCTAAAGATTTCAGAAAGGTATAAAAAAAAATATGGATATGGGAAAGAAAGAGATCTGACATGGTACAATATTTATGCAAAGGAGCAAGCCAAATTAATCAATACAAAAAAATAGCCCCAAAGATATTCGAAGAAAAATACAAAGACATTCAGGTATGGAAAATTTCACAATACAAAACATAAGATCACAAAGGGGGAAGACAGAACAGAAGATTAGTAAAGTAGAAGTAAAAAATATATATATAAGCAAAAGTTATGGAATACCTGTAAAGTGAAGGATTTAGTGTAGAAAGTCTAACACAGATTATATCACAGCATGACGGAAAAATGAGTCCAAGTAAGGAGAAACAAGAGCAGGAGACATCTGAAAAAAATATGGACACGGGAAAGAAAGAGTTTTAATAGCAAAAAAGCAAAACTAATCAATACAAAAAGAGAATCATCAAATATATTTGAAGAGAAATTCAGGCAAAGGCATCCAGAAATGGAAAACTTTACAATACAAAAAAATAGGAAAACAAAGAGGGAAAGGAAGGAGGATTAGTAATGAAGTTAAAGAAATAGAAATAGAGGTTACAAACTACCTATGTGAAGGATTTAGCATAGAAAAACTAACTCTGATAACGCCACAGCAGGATACAATAACGAATCCTCAAATTAAGGAGAGTGCAGTGGAGTGGGAAACATCTGATCAGGTGCCACATGAAGACACTTTGGAGCCTTCTGTGGGAAATCAGTATATAAAAGTTCAGTTGGAGTTACACAGCAAGGGAAGGAACAGGAAGCTGTGGCAACTCTAATGCAGTCAATGTTGTTGAGTGATAGGTCAGTGAGTTCCCATATGAAAGAGCAATGGATTACAAAATGAAACTCGGGAGAATATGGCACAGGTAAATGCTCTGGAACTTTCTGTAGAATGCCAACAAGAAATAGATAAATATGCCACCCATTTAGGCAAATGATCCAAGGGAAAAGCTGTTTGATTTACAAGAGATGGATACACATATTAAGATCAACAAAAGAAACAGACTATAGAAAGTCAATAAGACCCAAAATGTTAAAAGTTTGATAAAACTAATGAACACAACAATCAGGACTGTTCATAGAAAATCATGCAATATAACAAAAGCAAATTGGATGTATTACTGTGCAGCTAAATTAATAACAGATAAAAGTCTTTCCACAAAAACACAGGGTAGTAAGGGAAAGGAAGGGGTGAAATCGGATGCCATAATGGCAGTATCAAATAGAGAAAACTGACAAGTGTCACTATTAGGATCAGATCAACAAAAGTAATTAGAAAGACAGACGTGTTAAAAGCAATATACATTATCAGAACAGATCAGGATCTATTGTACACCATTGCAAATAATAAACTAAAGATATCAGAACAAGCAGAAAAACTTAGAAGGCATGCAGATAAAGATAAAGGAAAAGTACAAATATAAGCAATTTATTAATGACACAAAAAAGTTTTATACAGAATTGGAAAACAAGGCAAAAGAAACTACCACCACCAAAAAAGGAAGGCTGCATCCTACATGAACTCAGGCAGGAACTTGCAGCACAATTAGGCGCTCTATTCAACTAAAGCAAGAAAACTGGCTTTGTTCCAGCTGAGTGGAGGACAGTCACCGTCATCCCTTTGCACAAAGGGGGAGTGTCTAACGATCAAGGAAATTACAGATCCATCAGCCTAACTAGCCAGATCTGCAAGGCCATGGAATGAATTATCATGGAGCTCAATAATAAGGACAATGGCAACCTTCAAACACTCAATCCCACACAGTATGGCTTCATCAAGGGGATGTCATGTGTGTTAAATTTGGTTGACTTCTTTGAGACAGTCATCAAAGCAATGGACGAGGAGAAGACAGTGCACACCGCATACCCTGACCTGGCCAAAGCCTGCAACACTGTTCCCCACTCTGGCATAACAAACTCTCTCAACTAGGCATTAATCCGTATGTTACCAGATGGGTAGCTAACTGGCTCACTGACAGAACCCATCTAATCAAAACAGGGGAAGCCACCTCAAGCAGTAGACCCCATAACAAGTGGCGTACCCCAGGGTTTGGTCTTGAGGCCTCTGTTATTTTGTATATACTTTTCTGAGGTGCAGACCAAAACTAGTTGGCTATGGCTGACCAAGTTTGCAGATGACTGCAAGCTGGGCGCTGTCATCAATTCCCCTAGTGATGTGGGCATCCTCCAAGAGGGTCTCACCCAAACAAATAACTGGTGCCAGAAACATGGCCTCAAGATGAATACCAAAAAATTCATCATCCCCTTTGGGGAGAGTGACGCCACCAAAAATGATCACATTAATAACAATGTCCTAAGCATGCAATCAGTTGTGAGGGATTTGGGAACCCAAGTTGATAGCAACCTGATGTTTGACCACCATGTTGCTTCCATTGTACGGAAAGCTTTCTAAATGGTCCACCTCATAAGTAAGGGTATCTCATCCAGGGATAATGAGGTCATAACATCCCTATATTCTTCCTTTATAAGGCCCATTATTGAGTACAGCGCCCTTTTCAGCATGTACCTCGCAAAGCACATGCAGCAGCTGGAGAGCCCAGAGAGGTTCCTCACCAAGAAGATCCAGGGCCTCAAAAATCTACCATACACAGATAAACTAAAAGATCTCTCTGCTCAGTCTCATATACTCCTCAGAGGTGATCTCTGTCTGGCATACAAGGCGATCTTGGACCCTGTCTTGATGGGACTACTGCATATCTGCAAGTCAAGCTCCACCTGAGTGATCCACATGCATGGCCTCAACCTGGTCTGTGACATCAATAGGACTTGTTGGCGGGACAGATTTGTGTCCCAGAGACTCCCTCATCTGTGGAATAGACTCCCTCTCCACATCAGAGTACTTCTTTATCCCCTTTTTAAGCACAACCTGGACAACTGGATGTGAAACAGAAAATACATCCCTGGGATTCCACCCATGTCCCTACTGGACAGGGGCATCGAGTGCTGACTTATCTAAACATGGGCTAAACTCTTGGCTAGGCTTAGAAGGGCCTCAGGGCTAATAGCCTATAAACTTCCTATGATCCTAAATAGACACATTTTGGAGAAATATTTATGAAGATCCGATGGAACATAACAAAGACACTAAACGGATAAAAGTAGTAAAAGAAAATAAGTTAAAATGTACACGATATGAAATGGGATGAAGTAAAGAAATTGAAACAAAATTAAGAAAAGTTCCTAATTGGAAATCTCCAGGCCCAGATGCACTACCTAACTTCTGGCTAAAAGTATTATCATCTTTACATGAAAATTCAGCCACGAGTAAGAACTATTTATGTGTACAGCCTGAGCGGACTTCAACCTGGTTAACAGGGAAAACAATATTCCTCCTTAAAAACGAACCTGCAAAAGATTCTAAAAACTATAGATCAATATGTTGCCTTCCAGTGATGTATAAACTATACACTGGAATTGATGCCAATACAGTTTATAGTCATTTAGAAGAAAGCACAATCATGGCAATACAACAAAAGGGTAACAAAAGAAAGTCATATGGAGTAAAGCATCATTTGTTGTTAATGTTATAACAGAGAACTGTAAAAAGGGGAAGAATCTAATGATGGCATCGACAGACCACAAAAAAGCATCTGACAACATCCCACATTCATGGATAAAAAAAGTGTTTACAAACGTATAAGATACACCCTACACTGACCGATTACAGCGACCATGAAACAGGTGGCAAACCACTTTGCAATTAAGCCCTGATAAAAGGTAAATTATTATTCCAAGGATAACGATTCAAAGTGCTCTTTTGTCTTGCCCTTAACCCATTAAGTTGTCTACTCAACAGATTACATTATTGCTACAATTTGGCTCCCAGAAAACAAGTGTAAAGACTTCTTAATCTTCTTTTTGTGGATGATTTAAAAACTGTACAGTTCATATGAGGAACTGAAAGCAACTGCAAGTGGTCAAAACTTTTTCAGATGATATAACAATATAATTTGGTCTTGATTAATGTGTAAAAGCAACATTTAAAGCAGGAAAGCAGCACCAAGAAAATATTAGTCTGGGCCAGGAATGTGATATAAAACAACTTGAACAAGACTAAGTGCATTAATATTTGTGAATTCATGAAGAATCAAGAATAAAACATGAACAAATGCAAGTAAAACTTAGGAATATTGAATACAGCTCTGACATCTAGGAACAAAGTCCAGGCTATAAACCAATTTGCTCTTCCGGTCTTAACTTACAGTTTTGGACTGTGACTGACCCCACAAGGTACTGGATCAGTTTGACAGGAAAAACGCTTCATGCTTGTCAAATGATTTACAAAAATCAGTGTATACAAAAATTATTCCCTGTTCTGAACGGGGTATGGGGCTCCTTGAGATGGATTACATGTACAGATCTGCAATTGTAGGATTGCATACATACCTGCTGACTTCACAAGACCCAAACATAGTAAAAGTTTTAAAACATGTGGAAAACAAGTCTAAGATGACTTCCCTGCTTAGTTTAGCAGATGCATATCGGCATCAAGTGGGAAAGGAAATCAAATCAGAAGTAGATAAAAAATCAGGCGGCAACTGAATGTACCAACAAAAAAACAGAAGATGATAAGGTGAAGGAAGAAGGCAATACATGTGGAAAATGCATAAAATATAGTTACAAGTACAGAAAACTCTTGGAACAACCTATCAACCAGGACCAAATGCAGGAATGGTTAAGGAGAGGTGAATTTAAACCAAAAGACAAAAGGATGATATTGGCAGCCTAGGAAAATGGACTATGTACATGTTGGTTTACAAAGTCCATTGAACATTTGGTAGAAACAGACTAATGCAGGTTTTGTAAAACAGAACTAGAAACAGTCACACATCTTGTTGCTGGGTGTGATACACTAATGGCAGAAGGACTGTATACTGAAAGGCATAATAATGTGGCAAGACATTATAATATTGAAGTAGCTGAGAAGCATTGGAAACATGAGCCGCAAAGCATTATAGAAAATGATGACGTTTATATATCACATGGGATCAGCCACTACCAACAGTTCAAAAAATAGATGCGAGGAAACCAGGTACAGTAGCACACAAAAAGAAGACAAAGTAGCATTGATCATTGAAACTGCTGCACCCAGTGACTATACCGTCTTATGTACAAAGAGAGACAAAGTCATAAAATACCAGGACTTGCAACCAGAAATGACGGCAATGTGGAAGAAGGATACTCGGACAGTTCCAACTGTAGTAGCAGCAATAGGTCTTCTTTTAAAAAAAGAATGAATTACAGAAGAATTCTGGGCACATGTGGGTGCTGCGAAGAGCACTTCATGCTAATATCAAAGATTGAAACAATACTAATTTCATGAACTTTAATCATACTTTGACTTAGGAATGAGGTTCATTTCCATCACAGTATTAGAAACCCAAAAGACATGGAGAAACTAAACCATAGGGAAAAGAAATAACTGGTTTGTTCTTAGTACCATAAACAGTTGCCAGCTCAGAAAAAAATAAACTGGAGTGTTACTTCTTTCAAAACAGTTTCCAGCTGCTTCCACATTTCACAAGCCATCAGGCCTCATAAAAAGTGCATACAGTTTGCTTTGTACCTGAATGAAGGATTATTAAAACACTATAAATAAATTTCTTGATAAAATTACATGGAGGAAAAAAAAGAAACCTGCATTAGTATACAAACATATCTAATTTACTCACACAAATCTGCTGTGGCAGTTATCTCAAGAAAACCATTTTATGCCACATCATCAAATTACAGGGTCTTCAATGTCTACCTTGTCAGTTTTTCAGTATTAATTTTCTGCCTTAGAAAATATTTATTCCAAAATGTGAAGCTAGGACTAGAACTTAAAAATGAGTTTCATGGTTGTACTACTCAGTTTCTCCCATCACCGACACCACAATATTACTACTACTTAAGTTATAGCACATTAAAATTATATACCTTCTTACTGAAATTCATGAAGTCAACTGATTATGCACAGAAATGAAAGGAATAAAACAGGACATATACACCAATTCACCCATCAACTACTGCCTTTAATAACCAAGTAAATTAAACATTTTGTGATACTCTTCATCCCTAGACACATACATCTTAATTACTTTCAGATATACTTATATTAGGCCACATTATGCTGTTACATGTAGCAAGAATCTGCTTTTCAGTCTACATATAAAATCGAAGAAATACTTAAAAATCATGTATTTTTTTGTGATGTAAACTGCAAAAAAAGTTGTAATGTATGTACTGATCATATCTGATTATCTTGAAAAAGTTTAATTCCTGTCTCATGTTTTGTCCTTTTTATAATGTCCATTTGCGAAATTATAAACTCCAGCATTCATGACAGCTCTGCTGCCCTTGGTCCATGTAGCAGCCCCTGCACTTGGAATAAGGAGTGTGAACAGGAGATTTTGTTGCATCCATGTTTGTCAAATCTGTAATATCAGACTACACACACAATTTCCTTTATAGAAAACAATTTCTATTTATTTATAGAGCACTGATTTTCATGGACCTTTTTCACACTTGGGTGTGGCGTCTGGTAAGTGACTTGCTCAGAGTTACACACATTTAGGCGGAAGCTGAAGGAAGCAAGACTGCACCACTATTCTACTCTTTTCTTCTGTTTGACACATTTGATGCCTATAGCATCACTTTTTTTTAATAGTATGTTGATGGAGACTGGAGCAGCAGGACATTTGGCATAACTTTAGGTTGTGAAGTGCAGACTTGGCTGAAATATCTGTTTTTTAGCAGCTGAATATTACACAGTGGGATGGGAAACATGATTTTTGCTGTCATGAAGTTTGTAGTTTCTCTGGTGGGTGTGCAGTCATAGAGTTAGTATGTTTAAATATGGAGGCATGTTTTTGTGTCTTTCTGTGGTTCTGGCCACTCACTGCTTTTGTCAATTCATCATGGATCCTTAAGGACTACACTTATCACAATATCCACTTCTGACTCTTCTTCATAACACATTCTTGCAAAAATTATACCAATTTGGGAGACTTACTAAATCACAAACTTCCCACAACCTGGGAATCCAACCAAAACTTAGATACAGAAGTTTAATTTCCTAAGCTTAACCAGACTAGAAGAGGGGCAGAGAGAGGGAGACAGAGGACCCATTCAAGACATTCGTCTCCAAGATGTTCAGAAATGACAGGTATACATCAGTAGTTATAAACTCACTTATAATCTGGGTCCAACCAATGGGAGAAATTATGAAATAAGGCTCTGAAAAATCTAGAAGGAAGCTGAAACCCAAAACAATCATGCAAAGGAGGCCATGAAGACAAGAGGTGCACAAATTCTCAATTGAGGGTCCAGACATGTTAAATGAAGGTATAGACTGTAGACCACGTAGCTGCAGCCAATCTATTTGCTGTTGACATAGTTCTAACAGAAGCAGCAGAAAAGAAACAGAATAGGATACATCTTGCACACTTTTATTGCTGGGTACCTCTGCCCCCCAACCCCCACACTGCTTATGGTGCAAAACAAGTCCCCCTAGTGATATTTAACTGGTGATATTTTTTTTGTGGTCCAGTTAAAATGATCCTTCATCAGGTTCAAGGCACCTCCAAATGACAGGTCTTTTGGAAGAGAACAAGGCGAGTATTCTCAACCCCAGAAATAGTGTCTAGTCCAATGGTGGACCCAGTCTGGTCAGTTTATGTTGAGGTCTTCTTCTCTGGACATGGCGATGGAGGGGTGTGGCACTCTCGTTCTAGTGCAGGAGTTCCAAAAATTGGTGACTTTGGAAATATTAAAGCTTGTGTTGCCTGGTGAACAGTGGTACTGTACAGACCGTTTACATTCAAAAACAAGAAATTTGTATGTATTTAGAAATCACTGTTTGATTCTCAGATACCTCAATGCAGGCTGTCTGGCTCTTGGACAGCCACCGCCTATGAAATAAAGTCAGCAAAGAAATTGATATCTGCTTTATTAGTGCCCAGTTCCAGGATGTCTCAGCCACTCTAGATGGGAAATTACCCAGTGAAAAAGTGAAACATTCCTGAGATAACTGCTCTTTGGGGATGCACTATTTTAATCCTCCATCAGGTGATAAGGAACAAAGAGTAATACCATACCAGGATATAAAGCAGCCAATTCAAATGCTACATCCTCTTCTGGAACCCACTGTTGAAACAGTGATCTGCTAGGAAAGTAGAGGCCGAGAAACTGAATCTTGATACCAGCAGTAGAAGAGGAACAACAATCGTGGTATAACCATGTTAGCCCCCTGAAGTTAGTGGCATCTGTCCTTGAATGTCTCCCACAGAAGATCCTATGACTTTTTGCTTCTTACCTACTTTTCCCCAGAAGACTCCACAAACTCCTTTGCATCTGTAAGACTTTTGAGACAGATGTTTAATGCATACCTAAATTCATCTGACTGACTAACTGGAGAAGAAAATGAGCTACTAAACTCTGGAGGTAAAGAAAAGACTGCACATTCCTAGTTCTCAGTACAAATTTCATTAAAGGTAGCATAGTGCTCACAACTGCCAGCATCATGACTCTCTCTTAAAAAGAAGACACAATGAAGATGGGAATTTTAAAGAGGACTCTGATGGCTGCAAGAAAACTTAAGTTCTCCGAAAACATCATTTTAGGAATCGCTATTAAAAGACGATGTGAAGAACAGTCTGTACACAAAATTTGTGTTGTAAAAAAAAAAGACCACCTACTTTAGGTGAAAAAAAATGGTAGGATGCATGGTGCACTCTCTTATAACTGGGCTACCTCCCAAAGGTCATGATAAAAGACTGCAGCCACCCACCACTATAACATCTGACTTTACAAAATGATCAGTCTGGAGGAATATTTCCCTAAAGTTGTCTCTCATTAATATGAATTCTTACTGCAATGGTTGTTATAATGAAAATCATTTGATCAACAGTATACCATCACTATGGGAGGGGCTCCTTGGCACTGGGATCTGGTCCTACTTTAACAGTAGAGAAATGGCTCAGATAACACCATAAGCAAGAAATGTCCACAACTACTACAGGTCAAGTGTGTAGCTCAACAAATACCACCAAGGCTTACTCTCAAGGATGGTGTGGGGAAGCAGGGAAGTGTCATTTTCCTTGTACTCTTGTGAGGCAGGAGACTGTTCAACATCCCAGAAGAACAACTATGATAGTAATCAGGACAGTTAGTGATGAGAAGGCAAGGGCTGCTGCATTCTTAAAACACTGAAAATATCTAAGGCCAGGGTGATGGTGGACTATTTCTATTCCATGAAACTCAGTTTGACAAGTGCCAACTTGATGAATCCATTTCCATAAAAATGCACTCACCTATAAGTGAGTTTTAAACTACAGACCAAAAGGAAAAATATAGTGTCCAAAAGCATTTCTATAGGACTAAGCACCATGCAACCCTCATAACGGGAATTTCAGTCACCCACAATCTCTTAATTACATCATCTCGGGGACTGCAACATTAGCATTAACAAAATTAAATTTATTATTGGCTTCTTTTGCCAACTGTGGTCTGTAAACTGTCCACCTTTAAGACTGCTGCTTTTGATGTATTGCAACTGATTATTTTTTGCAGAATTGATTTTACTGAGTTGGTACTCAACCAACTCATTTTTACTGAATTCAAGTAGACCAACCAAGGGGCTTTAAGCCTGAAATAATTAGGTATGTTATTACTGTACCAGATAATCTACGAAAGGATCCACTCCTTGATGGGTTTTGGGTTAGAAATAGATATTTAACAATCAGAATTCAGCACTGTTTTCTGTTAAATCACAGGTATGGGGATACCACACATCACACGATACATATCAAAACATAACATGACTACTTAAGTGAACGTCTCCATCCCACTAACAAGTACTTTCCTGCAAATCAAGAAATAATTAAGGTTTCACACTTAAATAAGTACACCTTTAATATAAAAATGTACTTGCCTGACTTACAAAGAATTCCCACAGGTGCAGCTGGTGCAATAGCCATTTGTTCATAGAAGGACAGTATTTCTGATCAAACAAGGACGTTCCTCTCATTGACTGACACAGTACAACATACTGAATACATCAAACTTCAGAGACTATTTTTGACGGATCCTTGATTGGGATGAAGCACTACGAGCTACCCACATGACAAAAATAGCTGAAGAAATGGAAAAGTACAGGACCATGATAGCAGAGTCCTAGAGTAATGACTTCCCAAATGCAACATGGCTCCCCAAGCCAAGGTTAAGACAATAATTCTCAGCAGAGATGTGCACTGAACACCAAATGGTCATAGCACAGGTGTCTATAAAGCAAATATCCTTGAAGCATACACTAGAGGCAACCACTCCTCTAATGGAATGAGCTATGACTACAGCATGTGTCAGTGGGTGATTAGCCACCTGACAAGAAAAATACTGCAGTTGACAATCCACTTGAAAGTCTCTGCTTGGCAACCACTATCCTTTCCCTTTCAGAATAGAAGGACATGAACAATTGGTGTGTCTTCCCAAACTAATGCATATGGTTCTGGTACCACAAGAGCACATCCAAGATGCGTTTTCTCCCTGGGTTGCTGTCACCACAAAGGAAACATGGAGATTAAACAAGGGATTGAAGCTCTAGAATCCTAAATGCACAAATGAAGGCTACCAAGAAAATTGAAAATTTAATGAACTTTAATTCCACCAAGTTCAATGCTCATTACAGGAGGGTGAACTCTTTTTTTTTTTTTTCTTCCTAAAACTTTCAGATAAGGGGTGAAATCAATAGGAAATTTTGCAGAAACATCATTCCCTGACCTTTTGCAACAATCAAAAAAAGGGAAAGTAGCTTGTGCCAAATATGTCTGTCTCTGGATAGAAGATCCTGATCAGAACCATTACCTAAAATTTACAACTTCAGAAGATGACTAGAGGACTGACAACTGTGTCTGCCAGCTTACTCAATCTCTTGGGAACTAAACAGCTGGGAGAATGATATTGCTTGGACCTAACCAGAAAAGAAATGTCTACCTGTACAGGATATATGACTTTGTAACCTCATGACAAACTGTGACAAGACAGAGACAGTCCTCAGGAGCAGTTTCTTATCCAAGGCATTTACTGCAGGAAGGATCAGCAGCATAGTTGAGTTCTCCAGCTTGCAAGTAAAGCTTCCATCACCAAAATGTGTGACTCATTCTGCTGCAAAAAGGTAATAACTCCAGAAGGAAGGTGGAAATCGTTCATTCCAGGGCCTTGTGACAATCCATGAGTGTGTGGTGGCTCAGAAGGCATAAACTCTGCACAGTCCACTGCAGAATCCAAAACTTCAGGCATGCAAATAGCAACAAAAAGATCACGGACGTCACCTCAACCTGGACCACATGTTTGACCATCATCCAGTTAGCCAAAGTCATGACTTCCTTAGCTCATTCCAAGAGCTAAGAACTGAGAAGGAAGTCAGTCCAACTCTAACCAAATAAAGATCTCTCTCAACAGAGATCGGTGAAGCTGGACAAAGAGATATGCCCTCCTAAAAAATAATATCCCAGTGTTTGTTCCACAGTTCCATCTTCAAAGAGGACAACAATAACCATGCTATCCTGCATTGGCACACATTTGAGTTTGCAGCCCTAGTCAAAACATAACAGTCAAAATTACAATGAGATGCATGATTGTATAATGTCAAAGATGTACACAGGCTCATAAAAATCTTCCTTGAAATCAAATTGAAGGAGGTCCTTCAGCCTATCCACAGCCTCCCAAACAGGTAAGACTGGAACTGGGAAAAGTGAAACGAATAGTGGAGGATCTTAAGCACCTACATTTTACAGGAGTATGTACACATACATGCACACACACACCTTCTTGTCATATCTGTCCAAAGCTATAGACTCTCTGTTAGGTGTCAAGGTGGCAAAATGCTGTGGTCTCCAGTACCGATGTTGGAGCACAGAACTCACGCAGATACCTAGCTGCTTTGCTCACTTAGTCAATGGCTTGGAGAGGGTACTGACTTGAAAGACTAGAATATAAATGCCTCTAAGCTGCCTTGATGACAAAGAAAGACCGGTTCCTGGAAGGTATAACACGGAACTCCTCTAGTTTCTTCCTTAACAATTCAGGATCCTTCAAATCATCATAGGAAACAGAGTGGCAGGAGGTACCACACTTCCCCATACTACCTACTGGAGTAAGCTCAAATGCAGTCTCACAAAAAGATAAGCAGGCAACTAACAAGCAGGGTGAATAGAAACCAGTTCTCGACCACATCTTATTCAAAGGAAGTGTATCTGGGAAGTGACAAGTTTCAGACTTCATACCTAAATGGTGTGCCCCTCTAACTCAAGCTCCCAGTAAAACAACAAACATTTGTTTGATGTCTAGGCACCAAGTTGCAATCCCTGTCATAGGACTACCTGCTGAATTTTCTTCAGCCAGGACCTGCCAAACTCGTGGGCCTGGGAGTCTATCCCAGGATGAGTTTCTTTGGTCTTCTATACTACCTATATGTGACAGGATAACTCACGGGAATGCTTGCCAGGATCAGGTTGGTAGACCATGGACTACAGTCAATTATTTGGGAGTAGACAGTGCAAGAGAACATGGGAATGTATTTTACAGGGTGGGACTCAAGGAATGCATCTCTCACAATTTCATCATCCTCAACAAAGGACTGGTTTGGACTTGAGCCTTCACCAGCTGAGAGCAAAATCACCATCTGCAGGGTTTGGAAGACAATGACTTAAACAAATCTTCTTTGAGGAAGGTCACATTTAAATCTATTCTTTAAGGTGTTTATCCTTATGGAAATGCTTTGACTTCTACCAGGGTTGAACGGAGGACCCTCGTGCCACTCATCAGGCAAACAGTTAACTGCAGCCATTTTCTTGGTCGTAAAGTAGGCTGACAACTCTTGCCTTTTTCAACTTTAAGTCCTAGAGCTTAACCTCTATTTGTAGTAGCTGACCCCAGAGACAGTACAGCTGCAATGCTGGTCTTGGCTGACAATTTGATGGCCACACACACTTAATACATTGATGTAGGCATGCAAATGTAGTACTTTACAGACAAGGATCACTATCCAAGCTGTGTGAATGGCCAAGAACAGGTGGATTCTGGGGATGCAAGTGTTTATGAAGTCAGCATGTTAAATCATATTGTATGCTGGTATGTGCAGGCAGACAACTCAGAATGCAGGATTTTACAGAAAAAATTGCCAGATTCTGACAGCAGGATAAGACATACCTAACTTTTAACTCATCATCCAACATCTATGTTTCAGGCTTGTCAGACACCCTGGAAATATGTACAGTCTTCAGAGTGATGCTTTTTCCTTGAATCCTCTTCTGACTACATCTAGACGAGTTAGATGGTGGCAAAAACATGTCATACTTTGTATGGTATAAGCAGCAATCAACAGTACTAAAATATAATGCTGTGAAAATGCTCAAGACAACAGAGTTTAACAGTGACCACATTACCCATGGCTAGTTAAGGCCTACATATATATGTATTTTTTCAGCAATGCACAAAGACATTTTTCTGTAATGACAGCTAGGAAGAGTTCAAAATAGTACGGGTGCTAAGAATGAACTGAATTGTGCTTGCAACTACACCCAGAAACCCAGCAAGCACAGGGTCAATTGTGTGGGCAACAGCAGGCATGGATGTAGTAAACACTGGTACTGCGAATCTTGCAGTTGGGCAGAATACAGAGGACAAGTGATCAGATCTAAGATCCAATAATTAGTACCATTTAAAAGTAGCAGTAGTTGTTAGTAGTAAATACTGCCACTTCTCTGATATAAATGACATTACCTATCTACAGTCAGTACAGTTTTTAATATATTACAAAATATACACAACTATAATAATGATGATGCCATTAAAATACAGTTGTTTATCTTTTAGAAAGCTTTCTACCAAGGATGCCTTCTGACAGCAGATACTGGATTCATAATTTGGGCGAATACTGACAAATGGTTGAGCGTCTAACAGCATTACAGTACCATATGTTTTTTCTTTACTTTTAAGACAGGTAAAGTACATTATGAGGGAGTGTTTAAAAATTCAGAACATAGTATTTTCTTTCAAAAATTAATAATAAAAAAAGTTGTATACTTTCCTTGAAAAAATGTTGCTGAGAACACACACAACTAGCAAAAATTGCTACTTTAAAATGGATGTGCTGTCTTAAGAGACGTCAGGAAAACTACAGCTGCTAATAGAGCAAACACTTCTGGACTATCACTTAAAATGCACAACTCAAGTTTGGACTTCAAGTGAAGATTTACATTCTTGTTTTTGCTACTTTATTTGGAATGCAGCTCTGGGCCTTTAGGATCATCATAAATCTTGAAAGGTGTACTTCCAGTGATCACCATTTCCACTGTGACTTGTAGGTCATTAAAGTGTCAAATGTCACCAAACTGATACAGTTCATATACATATGCGTACAGCTGACAGTCTATAAAACATCTGGTGCATGTTTTCCATACTCTCCTGCATTGATCATCTCAGGTTTTCTTTCTTCGTCTGAAATTAAAACACAAAATCAGCAATTTATTTTGGTGTAATAATTTAATAACTTTTTTCCTGTTCTGATTCTGCTTGGCCCTTAAAATGTTTATTGAAATATGTACAAATAAAAACAAAATTATACCATATTATATGTAAACATAAAAATCAAACCACTATGGCAAAATGTATTTTATAAAGAGGAACGCATGCACATATACAGAAAACAGACTTTACAACCATGAAGTACAGTTATAAGAAAATGTTTATCATAGTTGCAGGTGTTGAAGTTAGACCACTGCTGCAGTATGATTCATCACGTATGTGACTACAGTGCCAGGTGGATATCTGTCCATCTGGCTTGACATCTATAAGTTTGGTACATCTTTATGGCAGACATCCTTTTGCACTTCATGGACATCAGGAGGATGTATAGCTTAAAGGGGAGAGCCACCCATATCACCTTCAATTATTTTTTATGAACTTTTCTTTCTTTTTTTAATAGAGTAACATTTTACTGATCACTACATTTTCATTTTACATACTGTACAATCCACAAGGATGGTGCATTTGTTATTTTTATAATATGTTTATATAATATTAATAAATTATCCTTATATCAGGCAATCAATGATTACATTTAACTTTCAATAACTTGTCATTGTTACACATGTAAATTCATATACCGCAAACTATTCTATTTAGTCTTACACTCCAGTTTGATTTAACATTGCTCCTTAAACACTTAATCATGCAAGTTAACTATTTACAATACAATCCAAGATCAGGACTTAACTAGTCGCCGTACTGCTTTATTTCCACTATATCACAAATCTTAATGCCTAGAACAGTAACTTCATATCCTGTATTATAGTCTACTTTATTAAACAGATAAACATCTGAGGTGATTTGTTCTGTGTAAATATCATTTTCAAGCTCAGTTTCCATTACTGAATCCCAACGGCCCATTTTTCTAAACTAGGATGTTCCGTTTCAGATCTATAATATTTCTCAGGTCCAAATTTTAATCTCTGTAATAATTTTTTTCTCTCTCTCTTACTAATGGTCTGTCTGTTTTCCATTTTCCAGTTATGGCTTTCTTAGCCACTATCAGCACTAAAGATAGAAATGCTTTTACCTCTTTAGTACATTAGATTTTACACTAAATTATAAAAAACATATCTATACTGCAGGTATTTTTTTTTCCAAGTACAAGACTTAGAATATTGTTAAATTTAGTTTTGTAGTGAAGCATCATCATACATTCTCAAAATGTATGTTCCCAAGAACTTCCTTCTGAACAATGACATCTCCATCATATGCCTCTAGTCTGTGGGTACATTTTATTTCAAGTCTCATGGGGGTATAGAAGTAAACATTTCCTTGCAAAAATTCAATTAGTTGCATGTCTAGGGATCATCTGTAATGTTTTAACCACTCACTTCACACTAGTTTTAATTTTACACTGTACTGTTTTCTCAAATGGTTATCTTCTATACGGTACTTGTTACTCTCTTACAGTATGTCACTTCTGTTCTGGCCTCAATTAAAATTCTACTACATGTGGCTTAACAAATTTACTGTAATGCACTCGCATATTTTCTTTCAATTCTAACAGTAGATCTGTATATTGATCAGAGTTCAATAGTCCAAGATTTTGACTAGCTTCATCCCATTTTATTACCTCATCTCTCGTCTGCTCCCAAAATAATCAGTTATATTTTTGTCAAATTCTCAGAACATTTCACCTGTGTATTTCTCATTATTACATATAGTATAGCCTACTCAGTTCTTCTTTTTATCCAAGGTCTAACTTCCTTTTAAGACTTGCTTAACAGTTTTATGTATATGTGGCTGTAAATCACACTATTTATATTCCTTTCCTAACTCTGCCCAAATGTGATCTTGCCGTTGCCTCAACAAGCACAATGCCCATCATGCTTCCATTTGGGCATATATGCCAAGTCCTAAATCAAATATGTTAATCTAAGCAGTGTAGTCTCATTGTATACCTCTAAATGTGGAAGCCACAAGCCATCCTGCTCCTTTGTTAGTATTTGTTTTTCCTACTGAACTCTTTCTCTTTATTTATCCCTCCAAAAAATCCTTAATTTCCTTTTTCATATTCTTCAGTATCTGATGTCTCAGGTGACACACATATGACACACAAGTCTGACCTATATAAAGTAGGAATGGGACCAAAACATCTTAAATGCTTGCATTTTATTGTCAATGTCCACACATATATCCATAGCCTTATCTTACTTGCATCTTTTGGCCAATTTCTTCCCAAATTTCTTTTGTTGTTTGCTCAGTATCCTGTTTTAAACTAAAAAAGTAAAAAAAAAAATCCCTAAGCATCTTTTCTTGTCAGGGCCCCACATAAAGATGAAACTTTATACTAAGTCATGTGTTTCATAGGTTTCATAGGTTTATACTAGGCTATCTGCCCTAAGGCATTTATAAGCCTAGCCCAAATTTTTGTGGCTTATGCCACCCCTTATATGAAAAAATACTGTGCCCATTAGTTTGTTGTGCCTCTGTCCAGCAGTGACACAGAGATGATTCCCGGGGTAAACCTACGATCTCCCATCCACAGGTCTAGATTTCTCTTGAACAGAGTCAGCGAGGTGCTCTGCCTCACATGGACCGGGATTTTATTCCACAGCATAGGAGTCTCTGAGTGATAAATCTATCCCTCCAGCACGCCCTATTTATATCCGTGCTAAGGTTTAAGTCGCTTGCTCTAGTGGTTTTGGTGGATTTGGATTTTTGAGGTGGAGCATGTCCATTAATTCCGGGTTGGACATGGCCTTGTATGTCAGGCACATGTCACCTCTGAGCAGACGGTATGCGACTGAATAGAGCTGGAGTTTCTTCAATCTGGCAGCATATGACAGATTTTGGAGTCCCTTTATCCTTTTGGTGAGGAACTTTTGGGGTCTCTCCAATTGCTGCAGATGTCTGGTGAGATACATCCCGAATGGGGCATTGTACTCGATCATTGGTCTGATAAGTGAAGAGTACAGGGGAACAATGACCTCACTAGATCTGGATGTGAATCCCTTCATGATCAGGTGGGCAATGTAGAAGGTCTTTCTAACCACTTTAGCAATGTGAGTGTCAAAAGAAAGGCCACTGTCAACCTGGGTCCCCAGGTCCCTGATAACCTCTTCTGTGCTTAGTGGATTGCCACCTATATGGTAGCTTGGGGTTACCTTGTTTTTCCCGAAGGGTATGACTATACATTTTTGGCGTTTAACTTCAGGCCATGGCTCTGGCACCAGCTATCTGTTTCCGTGAGTCCCTTCTGAAGGATATTCATGTCCGATGCACTTTCCACTATGGCCCAGTTTGCAGTCGTCTGCAAACTTTGTCAGCCAAAGTCCTCCCATGCTGGCCTGTACTTCTGAGAAGTAGATGCCAAACAATAGGGGCCAAGGACCGAGCCCTGTGGGACACCACTTGTAACCGGCTTGGAGTCTGACACAGCGCCAGCAACTCTAACCCTGTGGGTTCTGTCCTTAAGCCAGTTTGCAACCCATCTTGTGACATATGGGTTTACATTTAAGCTGGTAAGTTTTTCTACAATACCCGAGTGGGGTATTGTGTCGAAAGCCTTTGCAAGGTCAAGGTAGGCTCTATGGACTGCCTTTCCCTCATCAATGGCCTTGGTGACTGTTTCGAAGAAGTCGACCAAGTTCAAAAGGCATGATCTTCCCTTGACAAAGCCAAACTGGGTCAGGTCCAATGTCTGCAAGTCCCCTATATCTTTGTTTATGAGCTCCATTATGATCCTCTCCATAGCTTTGCAGACTAGACTTGTTAAGCTTATGGGGTGGTAATTACCAGGGTCCGTAGAGGCGCCGCCTTTGTGGAGTGGTCATAACTTGCTACTATAAAATTTGTTTTTGTTTCATTTACTTTATATCCTGCTACACTAAAATATTTCAGTTTATGAAATATAATTTTTATCATGTGGTGACATATGTCATCCACAAAATGGGCAAATTTCCTCTTAGTATTTCTCTATTTACATCCAACTAAATTTTTAATTTGATTTTTAAATTAGGGATAAGACGCCCCCTGTGCTGATCCTGCGGTAGTGCTGCTCGTTCTTCGCCTCCTGTTCCACACCAGAAAACTCTCTCCAGAAGCTCCCCCCATTCATCAAAAGCCTAAGGAATACCTCCCGCCAATACCTCTGACTCTTCTCTGGAAGTTGCTGGTTATTGCTGGACTAAAGAAGTACTACTGAAGACGGTCCCAGAGTAACTTTTGGAATTTCCACACCAGAAAACTCTCTCCAGAAGCTCCCCCCATTCATCAAAAGCCTAAGGAATACCTCCCGCCAATACCTCTGACTCTTCTCTGGACATTGCTGGTTACTGTTGGACTAAAGAAGTACTACTGAAGACGGTCCCAGAGTAACTTTTGGAATTTCCACACCAGAAAACTCCCCCCATTCATCAAAAGCCTAAGGAATACCCCCCGCCAATACCTCTGACTCTTCTCTGGAAGTTGCTGGTTATTGTTGGACTAAAGAAGTACTACTGAAGACTGTCCCAGAGTAACTTTTGGAATGTAGGTAGCCTAACACCAACTACTGTCTTTGCAAACTACCTACTTAATGTTTGTATTTTCCTATAACTTCCCTTGTAAGTGAGTCAGCAGCCTACCGCAGACCACAAGACATTACTCCCCTCCTCTGGTCAACTGAGTCCTACATATTTCTCTCAGTACAGGTTAAGTGTCCTCCACCCCCTTTTCAGCCTGCCTATCTCTATTTCACCATTAGGTGGGAGCACCTACCATCCATAGGGCAATATATCTTTTATTTTATTTGGCTCCCTTCCTAAGTAGCTGTCTAGGTACCTTTTGAGCCATTGTTCTCCAACTATATCCTGGTTCTTCCACCCCTGAACGGAATACCATAACTAATTTGCCCCTCTGTTTCTTTCCTGATAGTTATTTATCTTACCTTTTTATACATATACTTTACCTGCTTATATTGCTTTCACAGCTGCAGTGGCTGATACTTTTTCTGCTGCTGGTTCTTCCTTCTATTCTTCCCCGCTCCGTTCGCCCTATGGGCTCACTCCGCTCCCCTACCCTACCCCCAAATTCCACCCACCTCACCACATCCACACTTATACCCACATAACCACACCTACTCCCTCTCCCACTAAACTCCACCCCTTCCTCCTTTAATTCCCTCCCCTGCACAACTTCCCTCCACCACAGATCCCAACAACTCCTTACTCAATACACCACACATCCCTAATCTCTCTTACTACTAACTATAAATATCTCAAAAAAACCCAAACATGCATCCAAAGTATACACTCTTCTCCATTCAAATACTTCTCTTACTTAACCTAACCTTCATCTACTACCTTACCCAGCCTAACACGCTATCTCACTCCCCACTCTATCACACAACCTCCTCTCTCAACTTACTTCACCCCTACTCAGTCATACCAATATCTCCTACACTTTACCCTATCAAACCCAATCTTTGCTTTCACTTCAAACTTATCTCACTCAAAACTACTACCCACACCCCACCAAACATATCTCTTACAGCCTCTACTATTTATGAGAAAAACACAAAAGCTCATACTATACAATAGAGATTCTAACATCTCTACTTTTAGCTGGGGATGTACATCCTAACCCAGGCCCAAACACCTCCCCTCCTTCATCTAAATCCATTTGACTAGCATCCCTAAACGCACAAAGCTTAGCAAACAAAGCTCCAAACCTTCAAGCCTGGTTACACTATAATAAACCAGATATCTTAGGCATATCTGAAACCTGGTTAAAACCCCATATAAAAGATGTGGAGACAATTCCTGCCAACTACTCCATTATCAGAGCAGACAGAACCCAGCAAAAAGGAGGTGGTGTAGCTCTACTATACTCATCCTCTCTATCCATTACTCCTTACAATAAAGCTATTCCTCAACTCAACAATGCAGAATTAATAATAGGCCTACTTCGATTAAATAAACACAAAAATATATGCATAGCCTCACTCTACATTCCCCCTGGCAACAATATCCCCACACTGGAAGATATCCTCTCCTGGTTCTCTTCCAATATTTCTAACGAAACCATCATCATGGGAGACACTAACATCAATTGATCCACCATTCAATCCCATACCCCCTCCATTAACATCAACCTGTATAACTTCACTCAACTCATCAACTCCACTACTAGACCCTCTAAAGATTTCTCTTCTGGCAGTATTATAGACTGGATATTAGTCTCTCACCCCCACAGTTACCCTGATAGTGGAACTCTTCCTGACTCCCTAAGCGACCACCTTCCCATCTTTGCCACATGCCTCTCTTCTTCCCTACAAGTTTCTCATAACAACATCACTTTCAGAGACCAAAAAAACTTCAACCCAGAAGCCTTCTCTAACTCCCTAAAATGCCTTAACTGGTACCCACTAAAAACTCTTCCCCTGGAAAGTGCTATCACTCACTTTAATTCCACTTTCTTAAACCTGTTAGATACACATGCTCCCTTAAAAACCAGAAGAATAAAAAACCAAACTACCCCTTGGCTAACTAAAAATACACTAACAACCATGCGACTAAGAGATAAAGCCTGGGCACGCTATCTGAAGCACAAATCTCCCACTACTCTTAATGACTACAAAACTCTTCATAACTCAGTAAAAAAGCTTATCACAACAGACCGTCACAATTATTACTCTTCTCTTCAAAGTAAATACAAAAATGACCCACAAAATTTCTGGAGAGGTATAACCTCCCACTTAAAACCCAGTACAACTGAAAACCCAAACCCCAACCCAACCGTACAAGACAATGACCTTGCCACCGAGTTTAACTCTTTTTTTCACTGACTGCATTTCCAAACTAACCTCTTCCTTTTCCTCCAACCATCCACCTCCAACTTCCTCCTGTCTCCCTCCTACTCCTCCTCCTTCTCCACTCTGTCATCCTACTACCTCTCAACCACTTAGATTCTTCCTGGAACCAATCCCTACTTCCACTATCAAAAAACTCCTGAAAAAGCTAAAACCTTGCACCAATGCCCCTGATAACATTCCCTCACACTTCCTCAGTATAGCTGCAAATGCTATTGCCCTGCCAATTAGTATCCTAATCAACTGCTCCATCCAAGAAAGTCACGTTCCTCAAATCTGGAAAAAGGCTTTTATAATTCCCCGTCATAAAGGAGGAAATAATACTAGTATTACCAACTTCCAGCCCATCGTTATCCTCTCTCCTATTTCTAAAATTTTAGAGAAATGTATTCACCTTCAACTCCTTCCCTACTTACTAGACAACAACCTACTAACTTCTACTCAACACGGCTTCCATCCCAATCACAGCACTATGACAGCCCTCCTATCATTCCTTGAAAATGTGAACAAGGCTAGAGACTCTGGCCTCACTGTATCTACCATCCTACTTGATCTCTCCATAGCTTTTGACACTATCTCCCATAACTTACTACTAACTAAATTCTCTAAGCTAAACCTTTCACCTTCTGCTCTTAATTAGTTCACCAGCTATCTCTCAGACAGGCAACAAGCTAAGTGGAAAAAATCCTTCTCTTTCCTAAACACCCCTCACAGGTGTTCCACAAGGTTCCATATTAGGACCCCTTCTCTTTAATATCTTTGTAAATGACTACTATCACTCTATCCCCTATGCTGACAACATCCAATATGCAGATGATTCTACAATCATCTGTGCTTCATCTTCCATTCCAACTCTCCAAAAGCTGACTCAAGATGCCTTCTCCACCACTGAACAGTGGATGAAAGACAACCATCTTGCACTCAATGCAGCTAAATCAAAACTAATGATATTCACCCCCTCTAAAACCAACACATTGGATCAACAACCATCCTCCATCACCAGTCAAAATAATAACCCACTTGAACTGGTAACAGAAACCAAGCTTCTACGAGTCCAAATTGATAATAACCTTACTTTCAAGTCCCATCTACTACAAAACATTAAAAAAAACACCAAAAACTAGGCCTGCTGTACCATTACAAACAATTCCTCTCACCTACTACCAAACTCACTCTCTACCACATTTCTCTTACCCTCCCCTCCTTTATGGTGCCCCTCTTTTAACTAATCTACAATCATCTCTCAAAACAAAACTTTCGACCTGTTATAATAAAATAGCCAAATTTGCCACTAGCAATAAATCTTCAACCCATCACTGTGTACCACTCCACAAACTAAATTGGCTTGAACTTCCCAACTTCTTCTCCTACACGCAACTAACATATGCACACAAACACATTTTTCAACCATCCCTCTGTCCCTCCCTGTCCACTACCTTTAAAATCCACCACACTCAAAGATTTCTCAGATCTACTAAACAAAACCTAATAGAAGTCTATAGACCTCATCGTCCCCCAGGACATAACCTCCTCTCCTTTTCACTAGCACGCCTATGGAACTCCCTCCCACCCTCCATTCGTACCATCACTAGCCTTCCTACCTTTAAAAAATCACTCCACTCCTACCTATCATCAACATGGGAATGCTCCTACCCCACATAATCTTTCTATACTCTCTACTGTATTCCACCTTTTACTCTCTCTCTATCTCAGACAGTAACCTATTCCTTAATAGTTCCTATCCTCCTGAAAGCCTTATGCATCTATCTACTCACTTCCTTATCCTTGTGCCTATGATATAATTTGGATTCAACTTTAATATGTTTTATACTTGTATTGTATTAATGCTTAACTTTACTCAATGTAACCACTGTACCTCATGATGTCATGTACAATAATGTGGATGTAAATCTCTATAATATGTAATCTGCATATAAATGTCTATAATATGTAATCTGTAACGGAGCTTTTCTCCCCAGGACTCCACTGAAAACGGGTTCTCTTGGCCCAATGGACTATCCTGGTTAACCAACAGCAAATAAATAAATAAATAAATAACTATATTTGACTGCCTCATGTCTCTGGCATATGACTCTAAATACAAAGCAGACAGTAAATAGTGAAAATGGATACTCCTGCCTAATTTTTTTTCTAAGACTAAATGCTTTGAACAACTCACCATCACTCTTCATCCTAGCCTGAGCTCCTCTGAAGACATTAAATATTAACGTTGTTGATATTTATGGAAACCTAAAATGCCTCAAAAGATCTCTTCATAAATTCCAAACTCCTCTGTCAAATGGTTTATCAGCATCCACAACTATTAAAATTATTATTGTCCATTAAATTCTTTTGAATCATAAGGGTTTTGTTAATACTGTTAATGATCCTGGGCTATTACTCTTGGAAATATCTTTTAATTCTTTTGCTAAATATGTCATACAAACTTTGTAGTCATAACTCAGACTCTAAATGGGTCTGAATGACTCAGGATCATAGCTACCACTACTGCTTCTTTCCAAGTCAAGGGCACATTCCCATCCCAGAAATATTGTTAAAAAAGTACTAGCCAGACCATCATCTTCTCCTCTTTCTACACTTGGAAATTATGGTTACTGTCCATCACTTTCAATGGTTTCTCTGTATTCTGGTTTATCAGTGCTTCTTTACGACTGATTTTCTTAATTTTTTTTCCTTTAATTTTTTTTTGTTTAAAATAACATCTTTTAAAAACAGTACAAGAAAAAAGGAATATACAACCTTGCCTTTTTTAGGCAAGGTTCAAATGACAAATTCACCACCGTAACAGGAACAGGCAAGCAAAAACTGAGGGTGATGCTACTCAATGCTAGAAGTCTAAATCTCAAAATGCACTCACTCAAGGCACTCCTTAAAATGGAGAACATCGATATCTGTGCAGTGACTGAGACCTGGTTCAAGGCTCCAGAGAGCACCCCTGCACTACCAGGCTATAACTCATACCACACTTTTCGGCCATGTAACCTGGACTGGAACACCAAAGGCAAAGGTGTGTCCATATTCATTAAGGATATCCACACCTCCAGGCTAGTTGCTCAGCATAATGCAGCCGAGGTTATCAAAGTGCAACTAACTCTGGGCAAAACTGCAATCCAAATTGTAGCTTGCTACAGATCATCTACCATGCCCCAGGATTCCCACTCCTCTTTTCTTGATGTACTGGAAAATATTAGGGTTCAACCAAACACCCTAATAATGGGCAATTTCAACTACCCCGCCATTAACTGGGAAAACTACTCATGTACCAACTCCTTCGCTCAACGCTTTCTGGAATTCATAAACTCCAATGCCCTGGATCAACTTATCCACACCCCCACCAGGGGCAACAATATCCTAGATCTAGTCATTACCAACATGAGTGACTGGTGTTCCACACCTGAAGTCAATGCCTCATTGGTCCGATCCGAACATAAGCTAATTACCCTAGATATCCACATCCTGCCCCAACCCCCATTAAGGAAACCATGGTAAAAAAATTCTTCAAAGCCAACTTCATGCTTCTTAAGACAGAAGTGGTGAACTTCAGGACACCCATGCAGATGGACAATACAGTTACGACTACTGAATCCTACACAATTGCACTTTATAAGCACTTATATGAGTGCATGGATCGTACTATCCCAAACAGAACCAAGACGTTATCCTCCAAAAAAAGGAAGCCAATCTGGTGGTCCCCTGCCATAAACAAACTGTACAACAGAAGGAAGAAACTGTTGCAAAAGAGAGTAAAATCCCATGAGTGGAGGAGCTCCCTGGTCAGCCTCAGTAAGAAGCTGCGATCCCTGCTAAAATCCTCCAAAGCTAGTTACGAAAACAAAATCACCACTGATTCTAAAGACAACCACAAAGCATTCTACAGCTATGTCAAGAATCTCAATGGCAACACTCAGATCAGCTCTGAGTTACAGCACAACGGCACTAAATATGCAGACCCAACTGATATTGCCAACATCCTGGCAGATAGGTTCAGTGCTAACTTTACCCCCCCTCATCCCCTAAAGAGCCCATCTCTATACCGGAAGAATGCAAAGTTCCTGTAATCACGGCTGCACAGGTAAAAACCACTCTCTCCAAAGCCAAGAACACAGTATCCATGGGACCAGACTACATCCCAGGCTGCATTCTAAACAAACTACAGAGCGAACTGGCACCCCATCTAAGTATCATGTTCAATCATAGCCTCACCTCAGGCTTTGTGCCTGCTGAATGGCGCACAGCGACGGTTATCCCACTCCACAAGGGGGGAGCCACCACGGACCCCGGGAACTACCGCCCCATTAGTCTGACGAGCCTGGTCTGCAAGGCCATGGAACTTATAAACAAAGACATTGGCAACCTTCAAACACTGGACCCCACCCAGTTCGGGTTTGTAAAAGGCAGATCACGTCTCCTAAACCTGATAGACTTCTTTGAAGCAGTCACCAAAGCCGTAGACAAGGGTAAGGTGGTTCACACAGCCTATCTAGATCTTGCCAAGGCTTATGACACCATCCCCCACTCTGGAATTATAGATAAACTCACTAAACTAGGTATAAATCCCTATGTCACAAGATGAGTTGACAACTGGCTCACTGACAGAACCCACACTGTGAAAGTAGCAGACTCCAAATCCGACTTCAGACCAGTGACAAGTGGAGTACCACAGGGTTCAGTCCTGGGTTCTCTCCTGTTTGGTATCTACTTCTCTGAAGTACAGGCTACACAGAAGGTCTTTGGCTAACGAAGTTCGTAGATGACTGCAAACTAGGAGCCATAATCAAAACTCCTAATGATGTGGACATCCCACAAAAGGGCCTCACTGAGACAGATGCCTGGTGTCAAAGCCATGGCCTCAAGCTCAATGCCAAAAAGTGCACTGTCATCCCCTTTGGTAAAAACTCTGTACCCATGAACTACAACATAGGCGGCAGTATACTTAACACCGAAAGTGTGATAAGAGACCTTGGGACACAGGTGGACAGTAGTCTCTCCTTTGATAATCACATTGCCACAGTAGTCAGGAAATCCTTCTAGATGGCACACCTCATCACAAAAGGTTTCTCATCCAGAAAAAAAGAGGTCATTGTTCCCCTCTACTCATCACTCATTAGACCCATTATAGAGTACAATGCCCCTTTTGGTATGTACCTCACAAGACATCTACAACAACTGGAAAGGCTGCAGAAATACCTCACAAAGAGGATTACCGGCCTCAAACAGATGCCCTCATGAACCGTCTCAAAAAACTCCAGCTTAACTCCGTCGCATATCGCCTACTCAGAGGTGATCTCTGCCTAACATACAAAGCTATGTCAAACCCAGAGCTGTTGGATATGCTCCACTTAAAGAAATCCCAATCCCTCCGAGCTACATGCTCTAGGGACCTAAACCTTGTCACCACAATAAACAGAACATGCCGGAGGGATAGATTCCTGTCCCAGAGACTTCCCATACTCTGGAATAAACTACCTATCTATATCAATCAAAGCTCCTCATTAGCACTCCTCAATAAAAATCTTGATGATTGGATGGGAAATAGGAAATTCACCCCGGGGATCACCTCTGTGGCTCTGCTCGACAGTGGCACAGGAAAATAATTTTCTTGGGTGGCATAAGTCAGGGTACCTTTTTGGCTGGGCTTGTATAGGCCCCAGGGCAGATAGCCTAGTACCTACCTATGAACATATATAGATTTTAATACTCCTCTTCCTAATTCTGTTAACAAAGGCAGTTCTAATTGTCTCAAATATATTATCATTTCATGTGTATTGCTGTCAACATCTACATGTTGTCTATGCAGTTTACTGTGAGAATTTACCATTAAGTTCTCTATTGCAACCCTGAGACACATATTTGCAAACCTAGGAATTATGAAAAAAGTCTGAAAAACAGGAGAACAGTGAATGTCTAACAACAATATTCTCTTTTAAAGTTTTTTTTTTTTTTTTGCAAAAGGGGCACCCCCATACCCCACAAAGAATAGTTGTGTAAAATTTTACCATGACTATAGATGTCCTTCTCTCCCATGTTGCAGTATTCATAACATCTGCGTTAGCCTCCACCCAGTGACCCGAATGTCTGGGCAGTATACAAAAGCTTTAGTCACTGCAAGGTATGTGGGACATCTGACGTTGGCCAAGTATACGTGGGCCACCTTTGAGTGAGCGCCATAGCTCTAAGGGCAGAAGAGGAGGGTGATTTGGGACTATTTTCCAAAAATCCATGAGGGACTGCCCTAGCAAAACCTGCTCGAGATCTGGAAATGTGGTTCAATTTGTAGTGTGTTGAAAGTATGGAAAGATGTCCAGGTAGCCGCTTCTAGAATAGAGGCAGTGTCCAGCCCCTTGAAAAATGCTCCAGAGGAGGCCATGGCCCTAGTAGAATGGGCTTTTATGTTAGAGTCCAGGTGTTTGCCATGGTAGGTATAACAAAAGGAGATGGGTTTGGAAATCCAGGTAGAAACGGTCTGTTTTGTCACAGCTTTTCCCAGAGACCTGGGGTGAAAGGAGACAAACAGTTGCTCTGATCTCCTAAGGGATTTGGCAAGTGGGTCTTGTCAATAATGGAAAAATGTTACTTCATGACCTGAGCCATTCCTCCACTCTTAAGAGGTAACCCACAGCCACCAAAGGACCAACTGCCCCTATTCCAACCAGTCTTGGACAGCCTCCTCTCTCAAGGGACTATCCAGCTAGTCTCTGTGTCAGAAAAGGGAAGGGATGTTTTTACAGCAGACTTTTCCTAGTCCCAAGAAAGGATGGCTCATGGAGATCCATCATGGATCTCTCTCACCTCAAGTACCCACCTTCCACATGCTCATGCTTTAGACTATTTCCACTGCTAATGTCCCAGGCTTTCTTGACCACCTTGGACATCAAAGATGCCTACTTGGATATCCCCATCCTTATCAAATACAGGAAGTACTTATGCTTCTCTCTGAGTTCCCCACATTTTAAATTCTCTGCTTTACCCTTTGGACTATCTACTGCCCCAAAGGTATTTACCAAGTGTCTGGCTCCAGTGGTAGCCTACTGCAGGGTCCTAGGGATGCAGATTTTCCCATACTTGGATGGCCTCCTAATCCAGGCAGTTTTGCTACAGTACCCTTCATAACCACTTCCAGACAGTCATTTCTGTTCTGCAGTCTCTGAGTTTCACCATCAACTTCTCCAAATCCAGTCTAAATCCCTCCCAGGACCTAGTCTTCCTGGGGTGCAGAATCAGGACAGACGTTATGATGGCTTTCCTCTCACCCCAAAAGTGGAAAGCCTGAAGAAATAGCTGTCTGTCATCCATGACCCTGCAATAACAGAAAGAGAATACCTCACACAATTAGGGCATGTGACCTCTACAATCCCCATGTTGCCACTGGCAAGACTCCACAAGAGGAAACTTCAGTGGCACCGGAGGAACACATGGACCCAACAATCCCACCCCTTGGACCACACCATTCCCTTCCTACCATGCCTAAGGAAGGAGATCCTTTGGTGGGTGGATCAAGTCTCTCTGAACTCAGGATTTCCCTTATACCCTTTAACTCCAGTCCAAGAAATGTAAACAGATGCTTCAGACCTGGGTTGGGACGCTGCTATGAGTCGCTTGAAGGTGCAAGGCAACTGGGCAAGGCCCCTTCAAGAGGCAGCACATCAACATCAGAGAGATGAGGCTCTCATCTTTGCACTGATGGCCTTCCAAGATATTCTGAAGCAAAGACCTCCGAAGTTGTACACAGACAACACTAATGTTCTTTGGTATGTGAACAAGATCATACTTGCTATGCAGACTTGCACTCCAGACCTTTGAACTGGCAGTCAAGCATGGAATCTTTCTGCAAGCTATCTATATCCCCTCAGCTCAGAACATTCAGGCAGACATGTTAAGCCAGTCCATGTCACAATCCCATGAATGGATGCTACACAGGGATATGTTTCTGGACACAGTCCATAGGTGGGGTACGCCACAAATAGATCTGTTTGTCCCCCCCTCTGAACAGAAATCCACAGTTTTGTACCAGGGCACCCAGCCTCCTAGCAAGGGTGACAGGTGATGGACGCCTTGCCTTCTCTGTCTCATGGAAGGGGATGTTTCTGTACGCATTACCCCCTTCCCACTCTTACAAAAAAGTCTTACTGAAAATTCAACAGGACAAACCAAACATCTTGCAGGTGACTTCTTTTTGGCCAAGACAGCACTAGTTCCCCCTCCTTCTGCATTTAGCCAGGGGCAATCATCACAAATTACCTCAAAGAGTGGACCTACTCACACAAGACAAGGGATTCCTAATCCATCCCCACTTGGAATATCCGAGCTTAACCCTGTGGGTAGAGCTTTGAGCCCTTTCAGACACCTTTACTCTGAGGATGTGCTAAATGTCCTGCAGGAGGCCAGGAAACCCAACACTAGGAGATCTTATCTGTCCAAATGGAAAAGGTTCTCCATTTGGTGTCTGAAAAGACAGCTGGACTCATTTCAAGGAGAGGTCATCTTGGTGCTGTCTTATCTGTGTGAATTGTTGCAGGCAGGGCTGGCATATTCCTCTGTTAAGACCCACCTTGCTGCTATTTCTGCTTGTCTGCCTCTTGACCCTCCAGTTGCTTCTAGACTTCAAGTGAAGTTGTTCCTGGAAGGAGTTCTACACCTCAGGCCCCCCCAGGATGCCAGTTCCACCGCTCTGGGACATGAACTGTGTATTAGAAAAGCTCACCATTCCCCCATGCCATTTGAAACAGCAGCGACAGTCTCTCTAAAGTACCACTTGAAAAACTGTGTTTATGGTGGCCCTGACATAACCAGGAGAGTATCTGAGCTCCAGGTCCTCATGGTAACCCCACCCTTTTTAATCTTCCACAACGACAGGACAAACCCTACGGACTAACCCATCCTTTATGCCTAAGGTGGTCAACAGTGAAGGTCTAACATCAATATTCTCTTTTAATTTTTTTTCCTCCAAGGGGCACCCCCATACCCCAGAACTTGTACATAAACCAACTTAGAGACTGGCACATCTTGGAGAAAAGTGAATATTCCAAGAAACTGCAATCTTGGACCAAGTATATGCAAGTTCACATTTTTTGGTCATTCAATCTCAGTATTCTAGGACTCTTACTAACAAGCCTGAAATATTCAAACTATTACCTTAAAATTACATTCATAATTTTTCCTGGGTCTACTTCTGTCCTACAGTTCTTATAATTCCTGATTTGAGTTGTCATTCTTTCAATCTTTTGTTCCCTCAGATATAGTTTTAAAACCACTGCTCTATATTCATTCATATTTTCTAAGTACATAATACTGCGGTGGTGGTGCTGCGGTAGCATTGTTGCCTCACAGTAAGACTTTGTCCTGTTCGATTATCAGCTAAAGCGTCTTGTGTGTGGAGACGTGCGTGAATGGGCGTACCTTCGTTGAAGGTTGTGCGTCAGGGCTGGCAACTCAGTATGTAAAAATCTACTGCCAATCATTAGCGGACCGGAGTTCCGCTGTGGCGACCCCTAACCGGGAAAAGCCGAAAGATACAACAACAACTTGCACAGGCATTCTAGTTTCTTAAAACTGTTCTTCAGTATGATGTGTTCTAATTATTTTTTGCTTATCTAAATCCCTAACTTTTTAAGCTCTCTAGATACCATCTGACTATTATTCCACATATTGTCTACTTTCATTGTGACCATATTTCTAAACACCATTTTACAATTATCCCCATCTTTTGCACATTCTCTACTGCCTTATTTCAAATCTAAACATTTCACTTAAGTTTGATCTACTTGAAAATGCCAGGGTTTGTTACAAGAGAGTTTTAGTTGCTTACAAAACTTAATTTGCACAGGTGCATAGTCTGACAATATCACCAGATGTGCTTTCATGGTTTGCACCATGTTGCAGTATTCTTTTGATATGTAATATGTACCTAATCTTGCTCAAAAAACATTTCTCTGAAAACGTGTATATATGCCACTTCAATCTGTCTTATTTCATTGCATCAATGAGCCCAAATGCATATGTATATTTCTCTAAGTATCTGTCCTCATCTGGTATTCTTTATCTTAGCCCTCCAGAGTAGTCCTCCTTATTTTCTACTGTGTTCCAGTCACCAGCCGCTACCATACATCCTTGATTACGCCCAGTCGACAACCTCTCACTACTATAACTCTTCTCTGCTTATCCATCATTTGTTTCTCAACTTTTATTACACTACCTTTAATACTATAGAAGTCAGACATATTTTTATTAACCACAGGAAAAGCTATGGACCATAATTAATAATTGAAGAAATTTATTTGGAAGAGAAAGAGGGCAAGAGCAAGAGTTAAATGCGATAAGTTGCCTCTCCCCACACAAGTTGGTTTAGGATTACCAGATTTGAAGGGATACTTTACAGCTACACAGTTAGGGCTCACATACATAACACAGGTAGAAGACTACGAATCAAAGTCTAAAGAAGTGCTGAAATTGGGGGAGTTTATAAAATAAGGAGAAAGCAGGATTCTGGATGCAAATTCTTAACAGGAACAAAAACAACCATACAGAATATCATATTTACAAAGTAGTAGGAATCATTCTGAGAACTAAGCCAACATAAAAATGGAGAAAGTTACTTTTACCAATAGGGATGACTGCAACAAGGGGGCTCAGAAAATGGGCAACAGGGAGCTGGACTTTACTGGAGAAATTAGCAAACAGCAAAACGTAGGGAGTGAAAAGTCAGAGTAGGAAGAGTCCAATCAGATGTGTAGACTGTGGATTGGAGATTGCCTGACCTACCAAAAATTGATAATAGAGTTATAGTGGAGTGTTAAATTAAACACAAGCTCTGGCTGATTTTATAGCAGAGTCCAGCACAGAGGCTGCAGTGTAAAAAGGGCTACTAACAGGGTATGTAAAACAATGCATTAAAGCTATAAAAAAATCAGAATATGTTAGAAAGCACTGGGAAAGAAAAAAGGAAAGGCAATATACAAAAGAACAATGGGAGGCTATTTGTACGGCTTCCAAAAATGCATCAAAATCACAACAGTTTAGGATTTCTGCATGGAAGTGTTTGCATAGGCATTTTCATACCCCAAATCGACTTCAGAAAAATTTTCCATATGTAGACAGTAATTTTTTTTTTGGGGGGGGGTGGGATGGGAAAGAGAGGGGTTCTTAGGAGCATGTTTTTTGGGGACTAAAACAAATTTTCTGTCCATCAACCCATTAATGTTAGACTCTAATAAGGTTTACTATGTTACAGTTTGAATTATCTTTCATACTACACACACGTTCTTTATCTTTCTATTACAGACTGGTCCTTCATAGTTTGTTTCTATCAATTTTGTCTCTTTATATACTTTTGTCTAATATTGTCCCAACAGAAGCTGGTATGTTATTTTCATTAGACTAACCTACAAGTCCATTCCTATCAAAAAGATATATTAACTAAATGCATATTTTTTCAAGGAAATCATGCTAATGCTCCGTAAAAACAGCAGTGTAAAGAAAGCATCTAGTCTTTTTTAATCAGACAGATTCACTCATCTGGGCTACAGAAGACATTTCGAAATCACTAATCTGTTTGTTTCACCTGCCTGCAGCTAGCGCATTCAACATCTTGTTTCTGAAGCTGTCCTTCTACCTTTGTGTTGGTAAACAGCCTTGTTATCTACCTTTCTATTTAGTGTATTTCTTACTTCAAATGATTGTTCGCTTCTGCAGGTTTTTCATTCCAACTACTGCACATTTTTAACATCTCCCCTTTAACTTTATTAGTTGTTTCAAATACTGTGGCTATTTTCAATAGGTCAAACTTGTTAACTATTAAGACAAATCTGTTCCGTCCTCCTATAATCAATCACAGCTTGCTGAGGAAGGCAAGCTGCATTTCAATAGCACTAAAGACAGAACAGGTCAGTCTGCAGGCTAAGAATCTTTCATTCTTAAATATGAAAATAACAAACTGACTTCCTTCCAAGTATGAAAATAACAACTTCCTCCCTATAGTAGACCAGGGAGTTAATGTGATGTACAGGGAAAGATGACTGTAGAGATTTCAGTTTGGACAACTTATAATAAAAATTCTGAACACCTGTTTAACTTTTATTCATAACTCATTGATGAGGTTTTTGAAGATGATGGATACTAAAAAGATGACGCACATTAATATGAATCAGAAGCATAAGCTAAGCTTTCTTAGTCTAATGGAGAGTTTGAGAGGTAGTTTGTTCATCTTGTTCAACAAAGTAGGAATACGTTACTCCACGGTAGAATGTTTTAGAGTTGTATCATCAGGTAATTTTTTTGTTTGTTTCAAAAGTTTTGTCCATAGCTGAAGATTTCATATTGTTATATATAAAGTATATAAGTTTTGTACATAAATGTGATTTCATTATACTTGTTTTTTTCTCTCTTATATAAATGTCTGATTTTAAATGCATATCTATTAATATTAAGGGACCGAATAATCCAATAAAGAGGGCGAGTCTGTTCAAATGCTTACAATTCCATAAAGCTCAAATGGAATTTCTACAGGAAACACATTTACTTAAGATGTAAATAAACTTTCATTAAATAATTATTTGTTTTTGCCGGTTCTGGCTTTCGAGCTAAAAGAAAAGGCACCCTCATTTTAAGGAAGAACTTGTCAGTAATGCCTAAAGTAAAAGATACCTATGTTGATAAAAATGGTACGTTAAGCATTATTATAATTGAGTGGAACAGAAAGTTACATGCATTGGTGAACTCTTATTGGATTCCAGGGGTTGGACTAAAGATGCAAAAAATTACTTAAGACACTATAGCCTACTACATGAAAGGTGAAGTCATAATAGCTGGTGATTTTAATTGTATTTTATCAGACAAAGATTCCACTGCAGATAGAAATCTGAGAATCACATTTCCAGCCAAACACTTGATGAACTTTTTTTAAATCTAATGAATTTAAAGGAGATATTTATAAAAGCTAAGGAAAACAAACACTTCAATTTACCCATTATTCATATAGATATGGAACACAAACAGATACAATTTCTGTCTCAATCTGTTATACAGAGAAGTTGCAATCATTTCATGTCCATAAGTGGACCATAATGCTATAAGCTTTAATATTATTTAAAAAATTGACAATCTAATACATCACAGGAGATTACCAGCATACATTTTTAAAATAAAAGGACTGAAGGATTTTTATGTTAAAGAGATCAAAACTTTCCTTGAAATAAACATGAAAGGTGAAGTAACTGACACTGACCTGTTGGATTCACTAAAGGCTTATTTAAATGGAAGAGTTACAAGCTGGTATATTAGTAAAACAAAAAAATAGGACAAAGAATTTAATACACTACAGGCCAAAACAGACGCACTAAAGTTAAATCTTAAACCAAATGACATTAGTCCATCTGAACTTAAAAACTTAAATACAAACTATGTTGAAATTCTAATTCATAATGTTTCAATAAATCTGGAAAAACTTAAACTTCAGGTATATTCAGTAAACCCTTTAAGCTTGCATAAACCTACTCTTAGATCAAACAAAATGAATAAACTAAATCACATAAAAATCATACATATAAACAATAAAAAAGAAAGTAGAACAGATAGTAAAGGCATTCTTGAGGGCTTTAAAATATTTTATGAAATATAAATAATAAATACAAATAACCTAGATAATGAAGATATAGTTGAAACTTTTCTAAGGGAAAATATAAATAATAAATTAACAAGTGAATAAATAAAAAAACTGACAGATCATTCACTTTAACAGAAATAAAAGATCAAATAAAAAAGTTAAAAGATAATAAGGCGTCGGGCTTAAATTGTCTTATACCAGAACTATATAAAATGGTACCAGAAAATGCAGTTAAAATATTAGATAAGGTCTACAGAGAAAGAAAAAACAACTGTTCAAGTCCCCTCATCACGGAAATATTACCTTATATCACCTATTTTAAAACAAAGGATCCTATTAACGTGTTCATCATACAGACCCATTTCACTTTTAAATGTGGACTACAAGATGTTCATGCCCATTTCAGCTAACAGAATTAATCTACTTATACCTAAACTAATTAACAATGATCAGATTTAAATAGACAAGTACATGATAATGTAATAAGAATACATACATTAATAGATTATGCAAATAAAAATAAAAAAACTTTCCATGATTAATCTCGATTTAGATAAGGCTTTTGACTCAGTTAATTGGTCACACCTGTTTAAAACACTTAAAGTGAACAATTTCTCACCTGAGCTAATTGCATTAATTTCTAAGTTATACAATAACTCTTGTGCTTGTGTTAAAATATGGTCTTTTCTAATTCCTTTAAATTACAAAAAGTCACAAAATAAGGCTGTCCATTAGCACCTTTACTTTTCTGCATTACCTATAGAACTCTTTGCTAATAGCATTAGATCCAATAAGAACATTAATGGTATCAAAATAAAAGAAGCTTTTGAACTAAAGATTCAACTCTTTGCTGATGATATTTTACTAACAATAGGAAATATAGAAAATTAATTTTAACATATAATTAGTTCTATGACTCACTTTGACTAAATCACAAACTTAAGACTTAATCATAATAAAATAAGTACATTATTTAATAAAAAAATTTAAAAAATTACAAAAATATTCTAACTTCAATTGAAATAGCAATCAAGCGAAATACCTTAGTATAACCATTATGACTAAAAGTAAAGAAATGATACAAACTTTCAACAGATTGTTAATAAAGTTTAGTCACAAACTAACAATTAAAGCTTATTAAGATGGTAAGTCTCCAAAAAATAATATTATTTGTCTTACAATATTTAGTACTATCTCCACCAAAAAAAATTATAAAGAAGATCTTTGATTTGCACAGAAAAGGTTGGGGATAATGGTGGAATAGTATTCCCTAACATTCAAGTTGTATGCTACTTCAACAACTGTAAAAATAATGGTATTTTGCATAAATTCATCTCATGATTCAAAATGGAAACAAATACATTAAGAAATATTAGTAGTAAATAGTGAATATATCACAACCGTTCATAAACAAATAGTACCCAAGAGTTTTATCTGGTTATTAAAATATCTTTGCGTAATGGTATCCTCTTCTCAAATTCTCTATTTAAATGACAGCATTTCCTCTTTCTAAAAGTTCACATATTCTAACCATACAGACTTAATACTTTCCATGTTTCCAATTGTGTATACAAATGTAATCGCAAATAACACTACAGCAAGTGCTTCATTACACCAAAATCCAACAAAGTACTTAAAGTTTTCAAAGCTTGTATGAAGAATACAGCAACATCTAAAATACTGAACAGCCATGACATTGCTATTCAAATCATTCAAACCCAATTACTTAGACCTATGTTAAAATCTCAAACTAACAGAACTTGTGCCTGAAGAAATAATTAAGACGGGGGGGGGGGGGACTCTGACCCTCATCCACTCAAAATATGTACTTTTAGTGACAGCATCACTGTTCCATCAAAAACAATGCAATTCAGTTTCTGTTGCCAGTGATGTGCTTTATCCTACTGAACCAACTGCACTTTGAAAATCTTGATGGCAGCAGCAGCAAATCATTTTATCATCCCCCATGCCTTACACTATGTATGGACCCATTCTACCTAACCCTCTTATAATTTTGTACTTCGTCCCACCATTTTCTGTGAGTTGTGAACTCTGATGCTAGTGACCTGATACATTCTGGTGCTACTGACAGGATATATTAATCCTTAACCTTTGTGTCTTCTGTTTGGCCTTTCAATCCTATCCCTACCCATTATGGAATGCTCAAGGACTTCTTCAAACCAAGTACCTCTACTAAAACTATAACTTTTCCTGCACTTGCTTGCTCTTTTTACACTTTTACTTTCCTTTCTTGTTTTATCGTGCTCACACACACTGGTCAGCAGACTTTTTCCTCTTAACTTATCACTTTTAACCCTCCCTCAATGCCTATGCCCTTAACATCACATCTTTCTTAGACCTGCTGTCCCTATTATACTACAGTTACAATAAGAAGCCCATACCCAAGGCTAACAATGCTCTTAACAGCATTGCTTTATTTACTACAATATAGCCCACTTTACTTGTTGGGCTAATCGATGTCTTAACTTTGCTTCTAAGTGTGGCAACTAAAATAAATTTAATGACAACTTACTTAGAAATGCACGACTGCTTCTATTTAATCTAGTTTCTTACTGAAACCTCCAGTTGGTGTTTACTAGTGCAGGCAAATGTTTCATAGAGTTGCAGATATTCCAAGGCTATTTTGCCTTTTGACCATTTACACCTTGCCAATACCCTTCCTCAGGCCACACATCCTTTCTCCAGGAGGCCATACCAGTCAATCCCAAAACAAATTTGTGAATATCCATCCAGTAAACTAGACTATGTTCAAAGGAACAGCGAGAGTCACAGTGCTTGACACTCAATGGGAGTTTACTTCAGAGGACTGGGAAGTGCAGAGTTAAAAACCTGTCCCTCCACAGTGTTTTAACTGTTGGTGAAAATTTGTGTCCTTGCTTCTAGTATTGTGGAGTCACTGGATGTGCAGAGATACAGGTGGTTCAAGACAAATGGGTCTCTTATAGTGCCTAAAGCAAAACCGAGATCTCCTCTCAAAAGTCTATAATGTTGAATAAAGAAGATATAGCTTCCAGCCTGTTTTGTAGGTGCATAGATGATTACTAGGCTAATGGCCCTAAGGAGCCATTTTAAGCCCACCCATGCTCCCCAAATGCTATGCCATGTTTTGAAACTCCAGAGTAATTTTAAGGATTAGATACAAGCACTGGCATGAGTGGTCAAATATTTACAGGCTGCCTCTGTCCATAAGCAACATTAGTGCCAGAAAAGAAGTAAATTTCTCATTCCCCAGCCACACATCCAATTTATGCTTGAATTGGGTTAGGGAAGAAATCTGCTTCATATGGATGGGAAGTCAGTTCCAAAGGAGTAGTAGTCTCTGGGACACACACCTGTCCCCACCAGCATTTCCTACTTATGCTGCAGTTAAAAGCTAAGTCTCTAGATTAGGTTATTCTGATACAACAACAGAGATTCATCAGAGTAGAAGATGCTTGCTAGGCTAGACAAAGATCGCCTTGCAACAGTCTGTAAGTGACCAATACCATAACAGTTTACATATTTATTGGCAGCTTGGAGGCTTTAGGTATATGATCCTTCTGATTAAGAACTTTTGGGGTCTTTCTAATTGTTTACTATGTTTAGATATATCCCAAATGGGAGCATTGTACTCAATCAGTCTGATCAAAGCCAGCTCTAAGGGAATCATTATTTATTTTTATTTTATTTATTTATTTATTTAACATTTGTTGACCGGGAAAGTCCAACTAGGTTCCACAGAGCCTGTTTTCAGCAGAGGCCCGGGGAGAAATGCTCCAGATGCAAGTCTTTGGAATGTGGGAGGAAACCGGGGTACCCGGAGGAAACCCACGCGAACACAGGGAGAACATGCAAACTCCACACAGAAGGCACCCCAGCCAAGAATCGAACCGGAGAACCTCTTGCTGTGAGGCGACAATGTTAACCGCTGCACCACTGCGCCGGTTAACTCATCAATAGCATTATCTCTTTAGATCTTGGAAATATTCCTTTTGCCGTTAGTTGTGCTAAATAAAATAACTTCCTTGCAACCATTAACACATGATAAGCAAAGGAGCAAAGAAGGGAGAATTATCAACCTAGGTTCCCAAGTACCAGACTACATTTTCATTTTGCTCTGGTGGGCTGTCTACAGAGTATAATGAGGATGGGGAAGGTGTTGTCTGCCAAAAGTAACAACACTACACTTTATGGCATTTAGTTTGAGACCAATTTTATACACCAAGAGTTTACCAGGAATGTTCATGCTGGAAGATTTAGGTGTCAGAAGGCAAATAACTCCCAGCTTGCAGCCATCTGCGAACTTTGTTAGCCAGCACACTTGGCTCTGTACTTGGATATCTGAGAAGTAAAGGCCAAGAAGAAGAGACCGCAGTATTAAGCCCTGAGGGACACTTTCATACATTGTGATGAGGTTCTTGCAAATTGCAATGTGTGGGGTCTGCCTTTCAGTCAGTTTTCTATCCATCTTATCACATGGGCTGATTTTTAATGCATTGGGCTTCTGTATAATGCCAACATGGGGTATGGTGTCAAAAGTCTTGCCAAGTCAAGGCATGCACTTTGTTCCACATAGCCACTGCCTACAAAGTCTGTAATCTTTTTGAAGTTAACCAGCGTCAGTAGACTGGATCTACCCTTCACAAAGCCAATCTGTGAGTGGGGGGCAAGCTGAATAAGATTCTTCTAACTGCAGTTAACAAGATCAGTTATATGTTCCATGGCTTTGTAAAGCTGAAAGGTTGTAATAACATCCGTCAGTTGTAAGGTCGCACTTAAGGAGGGACATCACAACTGCAGTGCACCACTCATCAGGGGTGACACCCGTAACTCATCTTACATTATATAGTTTGTGAGTAGTGGCTCTACAAGACATTGTTTAACATTATTAATTTAGTAATCAGGTAATACCGTCAGGTCCCATGGAAGAGGCATTTCTGGCATTGGTTAGCACTTTTAGTAAAATATCCTTAGAAATAATTGTGGAAGTAAGGTATTCAGGCATCTCAAAGCTTTGAAGCTTTCTTTTAGAAGAGGGGGTTTTGGATCAGGTATATCATTTCTGGAGTCTCTTTTTTTGTACAGTTTATTTATGGTAGTGGACCACAGGGTGTTTTATTTTTCAATTTTCCACGACACTTGGTTCTGGTAGGGATTTCTAGGGACTGCTAGAATTTTACTAAATGGGTGCAAAATTCCTTAGTGAAGCTTGTTGTTGTCTCAAAATTAGGGGTGGTTTAGAGTCTAAATTCAGAAAGGTTTTCTGTAGGGGCTCTTGGAAATTTAAAGACTGTCACCAGTTTGTGGACAGACTTCAGTGAGATGTAGATAACAGAAAAGTAGTGCAAGAGGCAGACATATATTTAAGAATTAGGTCAAGAATGATGTGTCCTCCAGTAGGCCAGATTACCAACTGCTGAAGGAAGTTTTTGTTTACAAAGTCTAAAAATTTTTGGACATACCCTAAACTGGAAACATAGGTGTCACAGTTCACTTAAGGGTGTTAAAGACATCTAAAACAATGGATTTTTTTCTTTATTTTTAATTACACTTTGCTTACAATGTTAGTGCCACCAAGCCAAAATCCTAATTTCAGGGGAGACCCATGGTGGTATTCATACTGACTAGGGGAAATTTGCCAGGGCACTGAGGAACTTCCCTTAATCTTGTCAAGGAGAGGAAATGAAGCACTCTTTGAAGCTGCTAGGTGGTCCCAAAGGGCAGTTCTGAAAATTCCATGAAGGGGGAAGAGTGCAATGTGGACGGAGAGAGGAGCACATGTAAGCTTACTGAAGAAAGGAAGAAGGAGACAAAATAATTGTTAGAGTTAGAAATTGAGGACTGGAGAGACAAGTATGGGTAAATTTGATTAACAAGGCAGAGCCAAAGGAAGGAGAAGAAGCGAGAAGGAGTGGCATACTGGAGATACAGTATTACATAGGTTCATAGATTAGTACTAGGCTAACTACCCTTGTGGGCCATTTCAAGCCTAGCCAATTAGGCCCCATGTGAGAATCAAACCCTGCACCTTGTGTTCGTAAGGTAAATACGTTAACCATTATGCCATCCTCCCACTAAACTTTCCTTTTCTACATTTTATACTGTGCCTATATAGTGCATTAACATTTCTATTACTTATGGCATTCAAATGTTCATATACTGTCCTTTTCAGGTGGTTCTTGGTTTTTCCTACATAGAATGCCTTGCACTCACATAAGGCAAGAGATACGACCCCACTGGTCTCACAATTACTATAGCTCCTTGCCATGAGGGTTCTATTCCTAGAATCCAGGTGGAATACTTTACTATTGTGAGTTTTAGATCCAAAAGAGGGCATATTACAGAAGAAAGAAACTGAGAAGTTGGAAACAAAAGAAACAGCTGAGAAAAGGAAAACAATCACAGCATTCTTGACTAGTGGAGTTGCCAGTTTAAAGAGTTTACCTCTGCAACAGAAGATTTTGTTAAATAAAAGAAGAACTTATGCAACTGCAGCTAGATAAGGAAGAATGAAAAAAGGAATTGAATGAAGACAAAGATTTATTTTTCAGCAGCCGCAGAGAAGACATCCAGTGGTAAGCAGCAGCAAAACAGAGACAGTATGAGCAGGCATAATGTTATGAATATTATTTTGCCACTAGGGTTTGACATAAAAGGCACAAGAACATTATTTATTTGGGAGCTGGAAATTTCTATGAAGTGATATCTGAAAGCTTTAATTTGTTGGAAAAATGTATGGCTGAGGTGAAGAAAGAAATACAGTAGCATTGTGGAAAGACTATTTCAGTGCTTGGGACTACAACTAAAAATAAAATAAATGTGCAATATGGAAAAGCATGAGTTAAAACCATTTTTTTCTTTCACTACGTAGTAAAGTACATGAAGTTTAGTATGTGATATAAGAAATGTATGGCATGGGAAATGAAAAGTGTGAGAAACAATTGATGTTAAGGATGGGAAAATATAACATATTTCAAATACAATAACTGTGAATGATTAAGAGGAGTTGTTTGGTACCGATGCCAACCTAAAGCATGTTATTTCTGTGGGAATTAAATTATTTAGTACAAGACTGAAACAGTGCGAGAAGAGGGGACTTGCAGCAAAAAAGATTGTAAGTCAGTTTGTAGAAAATGTACAGAATTTAGGCACTTCTAGTTTGACTGTCCCACATTAGAAAAGGAAAGAGCAGATGAAGAGGAAAGCTCAGAAGTAAAACAGCAAAAAATATAACTACAGAAGATGGCATGGGAAATGAGATACAAAAGAAAGATTTGGCATTGCAGAGGTGATGAGAGAAGAAATAACAGCTTAAAGTGAGATTAAGTCATATATAGGGAGAAAACAGAGCTGCACTTTTAGAAAGTGAACAGGAAGAAGAGGGAGAAATGGTGACAAGAGAATAACAAGAACAAGACAATGAAAAATCAATCGCCAGTTTAGTTTAGGAGAAAGAAAAGAGAAAAAAATAAGATTTGGAATGGCAAAACTTATAAAAAAGGGAAAAGGATGATACAGGAATTTTAGCATTAAATGTGAATATAATGAGAAATGATATAAGAGGTTTGGTGGTGGTGGTGGTGGAGGGGGAATGGTGTAAAAATAAAAAATGGTTGCTGGATACTAGATGCAACAACAAAGAATAAAGGAAAATAATACGAGCAGTATGGGGGGGATTATTTGGTCAGTAGGAAATCAGACATGTTCTGAAATAGGAGACCTTATAATAATAATAAAGAAATAAGAAGCCTAGATGTAACATTAGTACCGGGAAGTGTGTGATATGTGACACGAGAATGAGAACAAATGTGCAAGACTAATAGTGACTTATGTGTACACTACTACAAAGAAGAGAAAACAGTTTTTAAAGGAATTTAAACAAGTGTGTTAGGGACTATTATCAATAGTGATGTTAGGAGATTGTAACATGAACCTGAGGAAAGAAAATGAAAAAAAAAAAAAAGATAATGTGAAGATTTACATGTAGGAAAGAATAGAAAATGGCCAAATACAAGGGGAATTTTGTAAGACTGAAATCGATTACATAGTTTACTCTAAAGATATGAAAGAAATAATAGGAAGAATAAAGATGGCAGATTTTTCAGATCATACAACAGTATGGGTAGACGAGAAATAATAAAGGAAGGAAAAGGGATCAAGAGATTCATTGTAGACTTAAAAAATAGGAAGGAATGATAAGACACACAGAAATATTATGGAAAAGTTATGCATATGACAGTGAGACTATTTTATAAAAACTGGACACAGGTTGGTGGCATACAAGTAGAAGAATAAAATGTATATGTAGAAAAAGACCGAAAAATAAAAGAAATAAGATGTGATTTAAAGAAACTTTACACAATTATGAAAAAGAGCTAGAACAACAAAGTGATAAAACAAGGGAAAGATGACAGATGTTTGAAAAGAATAGAGAAAAATTAAAAATGATGTTATATAGGCTCAGATTTGTTTTTTTCTGAAATGAAAGAAAAAGGATGTTTCTCCTTACCTGGGAAAAGTAGTAAAAGTAATAAAACACAAAGATGATATTATAGAGGTGTTAGAAAAAGTTGTAGGGAAAATGTAAGAAAAATAGGATACAGGTAGGCATGCAGAGGAATTGAAGGGAAAAATATCTGAATAAGTAAAGATTTTTTAAGAAAATTATATAAGAATACAAGAAATAGAGAAAGTGGTTAAAGAAGGTATGAATGAATCAGAGCCAGAATTGGATATTATAAGCTGTGAGTATTATAAGGCAATGGAAAAAAAATGAAAGAGAATTTACAAAAAATTAAATGAATGAGTGAAAGAATGTATAATGAAAGAGGACGCAGTGGAGTGCTAAAATTTGTATGGAAAATAGGATGAAAAAATATATGAAAACATCAGTGGCCTACAATGCTAGGGAATGTGTTTTGTCTTTCGGCTTTTCCCGGTTAGGGGTCGCCACAGTGGAACTCCAGTCCGTTAATGATTGGCAGTAGATTTTCATGAACGCCGAGGTGCCAGCTTGACGTTCAACCTTCAACGAAGGCATGCCCATTTACGCATGTCTTTCAAACGCCCACCCTAGGAAATACTGACTATAAAAAATTTATAAAAACACTACAAAAAAGGAAGGAGAAAGTATTACACAAAGCAGTATGAGAAGCGTCTATGGTATAAAAAGAAGGGAGGGGAAAGAGATTTTAATTACAGTGAAAGTAGTAGTACAGATGATATTCAAAGAAACCAAAAAGCTAAGATTGACCGTATATGTTGTAGTTAAAACATTAGAGAGAGTTATGAAGTGATGTGACAGACTTTACAGGCATATAATACAAGTTAAAGATATTAATGTAATAAAAATGTGTTATGAAAATTCATGGATACAGGTTAATAAATGGATGGATGGGGGGAAATGAGGATTAAGTGAGCAGTAAAACTGGGATACCCAATGAGTATATATATTTGTGCTAGCAATGAATGCAGTTGTACACACATAAGGAAGCAGAAGAAATGGCAGTTTCAATGGGGAAAAAAATCAGTGGATTTTGGCAATAAAGGAGCAGAAAGCACTGGCGTGGGTTCAGCTGGTACGTAATCAGTTTTAAGAGCACACATTAACAACATGCAAAATCTTAAACTGATGCTGTGAGAATGGGAAGACAAGCTTATGTGGTTGCAGAAAGAAATATTCAGCAGCAGCCTATAAATGAGCAAATCAGAACTTAGAAGACTGTTACAAATGAAAGCAAATAGATATGTTTTGGGCAATACAGTTTTGCCTTTAGGATTTATCATTAACTGAGGATTTCTGTGACGTGGCTTTTGAAACATTTGGCTTATGTGAAAAATTCATGAGCTAGAAAACCCCCACAAAAGACTGCACCATGGAAGGGATATATATTTTTTTAAATTTCGGACTTCAACTTAAAAAGAAAATGCATGCACAATTCAGAATTGCTGACACTGACATTGCTAAGATTAATTTTTTTCTCAGATGTTTGTAAGGAAGTGCATGACATAAAAAGGTATTAAATGAAAGAAATGTGTGGACTGGGGTGGTACTAGTAACATTAAATGTGAAAGAATGATGCAGCATGTTCAAAATACAATAAATGTTAATGAAAAGGGGGACTGAGATACTGCAGCTGGTCAAAGGTATGTTTTTTTTTCAATACAGGATTGTAAAAAAAGAAGATGCAGACAATGTGGAGGGAAGGGACATACGGCTAATAACCGTGAACCAAAGTGCAGTAAATGTAATGCTCAAAGGCATTTTGGTTTGATTGTTCTATGCTACAGGACAGCTGAAGAAAATACTGAAAATAATAGCAAAGAAGACGAGATAGATAATGCTGTAGAAGAAAATCAAATTAAGAACAAAGTGTTAAATATTCGGAAAATATGTTATTCAGAAAAATAACAGGTATGAACTACTGGGAAGTTATGAAGATGAGGAGGGTGGATTTTGACACGGGAAAACAGCAAGAACATAAAGAAAAGTTAACATGAGTAAGGATAAAAAGAAAAATAAAAGTCAGAAAAGGAAACAAAGAAAGTGATGATGTAACGCTGCTAAGTGCTAATGTGAACAGTATTAAAAATTATAAGGGGCCTAATTGTAACTGTTGTAAGAAAGCAGAAATTATACGTTTATTAGATACAAGATGTGTTAAATAAGATTAAAAAAGGACAGAACTGAGGCCTTGTGAGGAAACAAAATTATATGGTCAGTGTGAAATAGTCAGGTGTATGGATTTTTTTTTTATATAAGAAATTAAAATATTACATGTTACAACACTAATACCTGGTAGGATGGTGATATGTGATAAAAGGAGACAATGTCTTACATAGCCAAGCTGGAAGCAAAGCTCTCTCCACCCAAGATTGTGCTAGACAGTCAAGAGGCGAAGGTTAACACCCACACTACACATCAAGCAACACACAGCTCTTCTAAACCCACACCAACACCCACACATAGCAACACTAAACCCATATATATGGAGGCCCTTAACATTAACCTGCCCAAGCAACATGGACCTCCGAAGCTGAAACGCAAGCAAACACCAATCACAACCAAAGTGTCACATAGCTCACACAACACCAGTGTGCCACTCAACAACAGCCTCTAAGGCAAGACAACGTACCAAACACTTTAGTCATAGGTGACTCTATAGTCAGGCACACTGATGTTCCACTCACCAGGAAGGAGAAAATTACAGTCAGCTGCTTGGCTGGTGCCAGGATACGCTACATAACGCATGCACTCAAGTCACTCCACAACAAGTACAAATATGACTCTGTCATTGTCCATGTTGGAGTGAATGACTTGAGATGTACCTCCCTGGACTACATGAAAAGAGACATGGAAGATCTCTCGGATCATGTGGCCCAGGCAGGTATGACCCTAGCCCGGAGTAGCATCCTGCCTTTGCCCAGAATGATACCACAGTATAAGGACAAATGATTGACTTCAACAATTGGCTAAGCTTCTGGTGTCGATCAAAGGGGATCCAGTATCTGCCTGGGACGACGTGATCGAAAGACCACGATGCTTTGCCAGAGATGATCTGCACCTGTCGCCCCTGGGATTCAGGTTACTGGCTAAGGCTCTTGCCACCCCTATAGTGCCTTTTTTAGGCAAAGCTCAAAGGACAAAACCGCCACTGTAACAGGTACAAGCATGCAAATTCTGAACTACTCAATGCTAGAAGTCTAAACCTCAAAATGCACCCTCTCGAGGCTTTCCTAAAAATGGAGAACATTGATATCTGTGCAGTAACTGAAACCAGGTTCAAGGGTCCAGAGAGCACCCCTGCAATACCAGGCTACAACTCTTACCACACTTTTGGGCCACCAAACCAGGACCGAAACACTAAAGGTGGAGGAGTGTCTATATTCACCAAGGATATTCACAGCACCAGGCTAGTTGCCCAACACAATGCGTCTCAAATTCTCCAGGTGCAACTAACACTAGGTAAGACTGCAATCCAAATTGTAGCTTGCTACAGATCCCCCACCATGCCCCAAAATTCTCACTACAGCTTTCTAAACATCCTGGAAAGTATTAAGATACAACCAAACACCTAACACTGGGTGATTTCAACTACTCTGCCATTAACTGGGAAAACTACTCATGTACCAACACATTTGCCCAATGGTTCTTGGAATTCATAAATTCCAATGCACTGGATCAACTAATCCTTAGTCCCACCAGAGGCTCCAATATCCTAGACCTGGTTATTACCAACACACCTCCAGGTTGGTGGCACAGCACGAAGCATCAGAGACTATCCATGTGCAACTAACAGTGGGTAAAACTGCCTTCCAGTTTATAGCCTGCTACAGACCACCCTCCCTAACCCAGGAACTCCACTCGGCCTTCCTGAGAACACTGGAAAATATGAAGGTCTCTCCAAACACCATTATATTGGGCGACTTCAACTACCCAAACATAGACTGGGAGCATTACTCTAGCTCCAACACCCTAGCCCAAAGGTTCCTAGAATTTATAAACTCAAATGCTATGGAACAACTTGTTACCACTCCCACAAGAGGGGAAAACATACTGGACCTGATCATCACCAACATGGGGACTCTATGCTCCAGACCAGAAGTGTATCCCTCACTGGTAAGATCAGACCATAAACTAATCTCACTGGATATTCACATCCCGACACCACCCCCTGCCCAGAAAACCACAGTGAAAAACTTCTCTAAAGCAAATTTCACACTCCTCAAAACCGAGGTGGAATCCTTCAAAGCCCCTGGGCCTGTGGAAAATATGGCCCAGACTGCAGAATCCTTTATAAACGCATTCTATGAACACCTTCAGCAATGTACGGATCATGCGATCCCAAATAAAACCAAGACCCAATCCTCCAAAGGCAGACGTCCTGTCTGGTGGACCCCAGCCATAAACAAACTATACAACAGAAGGAGGAAGCTACTAAATGACAGAGAAAAATTCCAAAAAGGGAAGGTATCTCTGATCAGTATTAGCAAAAAACTATGGGCACTCATAAAATCGTCTAAGGCCAGCTTCGAGAGAAAAATTGCACAGGACACTAAGGATAATCACAAGGCTTTCTTTAGTTATGTTAGGAACCTAGGTGGTAATTCCTAGATATGCTCAGAATTAGTCCAAAATGACAAAAAATACACCGAACCCACAGACATTGCCAAAATCCTAGCTGACAGGTTCAGCGCAAACTTCTCCCCCCCTCCCCACCAAAAGGGCAAATATCTATCCCAGCAGAGTGCTGCCCCCCCTGACATCTCGGATGCTCAGGTAAGAGCCGCCCTTTCCAAAGCAAAAAACACAGCATCAATGGGACCAGATGGTGTCCCGGGCTGCGTCCTACATGAACTCCAAGAAGAGCTAAACCCAAACATAAAACTACTGTTCAATCTCAGCCTTACTACAGGATATGTACCCAAAGAGTGGCGTACAGCAACTGTGGTCCCTCTCCACAAAGGTGGTGCCTCAACGGATCCTGGAAACTAATCGCCCCATAAGCCTGACTAGCTTGGTCTGCAAAGCTATGGAAAGGATCATCATGGACCTCATAAATAAAGATATTGGGGACCTACAGACACTGGATCCTACCCAGTTCGGCTTTGTTAAGGGCAGATCCTGCCTCTTAAACCTGGTTGATTTCTTTGAAACAGTCACCAAGGCCATTGATGAGGGGAAGGTGGTCCACACAGCCTACCTGGACCTCGCAAAAGCCTTCGATACAATACCCCACTCGGGCATTATAGATAAGCTCACCAGCTTAAATATAAACCCCTATGTCACTAGATGGGTAGCAAACTGGCTCAAGGACAGAACCCACATGGTTAGAATTGCTGGAGCCATGTCAGACTCCAAACCAGTTACAAGTGGCGTCCCACAAGGCTCAGTCCTGGGACCTCTCTTGTTCAGTATATATTTCTCGGAGGTACAGGCCAACACGGAAGGACTGTGGCTGACCAAGTTCGCAGATGACTGCAAACTGGGCGCCATAATCGACTCTCCAGCCGACACAAGCATCCTCCAAAAGGGCCTCATAGAAACAGACAACTGGTGCCAGAGCCATGGCCTCAAGCTAAACGCCAAAAGTGTATAGTCATCCCTTTGGCAAAACAAAGTGCCCACAAATTACCACATAGGTGGTAATCCATTAAGTACAGAAGAAGTAATTAGGGACCTGGGGACCCAAGTTGATAGCAATCTCTCATTTGACAACCACGTGGCCAAAGTGGTTAGAAAAACATTTTATATAGCCCACCTAATCATGAAGGGATTCACATCTAGATCAGGGGAGGTCATCGTGCCTCTTTACTCATCCCTCATCAGGCCCATAATTGAGTACAATGCCCCTTTTGGGATGCACCTTACCAGACACCTGCAGCAACTGGAAAGACCCCAAAAGTACCTCACCAAGAGGATCAAAGGGCTCAAACAGATGCCATATGCTGCCCGGTTAAAGAAACTCCAGCTCTACTCAGTGGCATACCGCCTGTTCAGAGGCGATCTGTGCCTGACGTATAAAGCCATGTCCAACCCGGAATTAATGGACATGCTGCACCTCAGAAAATCCAAATCCTATCGAGCTACACGCTCGAGACTTGAACCTCAGCACTGAAATAAATAGGACATGCTGGAGGGACAGATTCATAACCCAGAGGCTCCCTTCACTCTGGAATAAATTCCCAGTCCAGGTTAGGCAGAGTCCCTCATTGACTCTCTTCAAGAGGAATCTTGATGAGTGGATGGAAGATCATAGGTTTACCCCGGGTATCACTTCTGTGTCACTGTTAGACAGAGGCACAGTATACTAACCTCAAAAAAGGGCATAGCAAAATTAATTTAAAATGGGTGGTGAAAGCCAAACACATTCTGGCTAGGCTTATAAATGCCCTAGGGCAGATAGCCTAGTATGAACCTATGAACATGGGAAATCGACACTCCACACCTATGGTCACCCCCTCATTGGTCAGGTCTGACCATAAGCTAATCACCCTTGACATCCATATCCCACCCCCATCTCCCAGAAGGAAACCTCCATAAAAAACTTCTCCAAAGCCAACTTCATGCTGCTCAAGTCAGAAGTGATAAACTTCATGACACCCATGCTGACGGGAACTGAAAGTTCGACTGCTGAATCCTACACTAAGGCACTGTACAAGCACATCCACCCATGCATGAATTGTACCATCCCCAATAGAACCAAAACACTCTCCTCCAAAAAAGGAAGCCAATCGGGTGGTCCCTTGCCATAAACAAACTTTACAACAAAAGGAAGAAACTGTTGCAGAAAAGAGGAAAATCCCAGGATGCAAAAAAACTCCCTTACCAGCCTCAGAAAGAAGCTGAGATCCCTCATAAAATCCTCCAAAGCTAGTTACGAAAATAAAATTGCCAAAGATTCCAAAGACAACCACAAAACATTCTATAGCTATGACAAGAATCAAAATGGCAATGCTCAGATCTGCTCTGAGCTACAACAGAATGGCATTAACTATACTGATCCCAAGGATATTGCCAATATCCTGGCAGATCAATTCAGTGCAAACTTCACCCCCTCTCACCCCCTAAAGGGCCCATTTCAATACCGAACGATTGCCAAATTCTGGTAATAACGGCCACACAGGTATAAAACGCGCTCTCCAAAGCTACGAATACAGCATCCATGGGACCAGATGGCATTCCTGGCTGTGTACTACATGGACTACAAAATGAACTGGCACCTCACCTAAGTGTCATATTTAATCACAGCCTCATCTCAGGCTTCGTGCCTACTGAGTAGCACACAGCTACAGTTATCCCACTCCACAAGGGGGGATCCACCTTGGATCCCAGGAACTACTGCCCCATCAGTCTGACTAGCCTGATCTGCAAGGCTATGGAAAGTATTATCATGGAACTTATAAACAAAGACATTGGCAACCTTCAAACACTGGACCCCATGCAGTTTGGGTTCGTGAAGGGCCAATCTTGTCTCCTGAACCTGACTGACTTCTCTGAATCAGTTTCCAGAGCCGAGGACAAGGGTAAGGTGGTCCACACAGCCAATCTGGACCTCGCCAAGGCCTTCAACACCATCCCCCACTCTGGAATCGTAGATAAACTTACTAAGCTGAGCATTAATCCCTATGTCACTCGATGGGTTGCTTACTGACAGAACCCACACTGTAAAAGTAGCAGACTCCAAATCCAGCTCCAGACAAGTGACAAGTGGAGTACCTCAGGGTTTCAGTTCTGGGACCGCTCTTGTTTGGGATCTACTTCTCTGAAGTACAGGCCAACACTAAGGGACTCTGGCTAACAAAGTTTGCAGATGACTGCAAACTGGGAGCCATTATTGAATCCCCAAATAATATGGATATTCTACAAAAGGGCTTGGTGCCAGAGCCATGGGCTCAAACTAAATGCCAAGAAATGTATAGTTATCCCCTTTGGGAAAAAACATGTACCCGTGAATTACCACATAGGTGGCAGTAAACTAAACATCAAAAGTGTGATAAGAGACTTAGGGACACAGGTGGACAGTGGTCTCACCTTCGATAACCACATTGCCCCAACAGTCAGGAAATCCTTCTATGTGGCACACCTCATCACTAAGGGCTTTTCATCCAGAAAAAAGGAGGTCATTGTCCCACTGTACTCATTCCTCATTAGACCCATTATAGAATACAACACCCCATTTGGTATGTACCTCTCAAGACATCTGCAACAACTGAAAAGGCCGCAGAAATACCTCACTAAAAGAATCACAGGCCTAAAGCAGATGCCCTATGCTGACCGTCTAAAAAAACTCCACCTATACTCTGTCGCATATCGTCTACTCACAGGTGCTCTCTGCTTAACATACAAGGCCATGTCAAACCCACAGCTGTTGGACATGCTACACTTAAAGAAATCCCAATCCCTCAGACACGCACGTTCCAGGGATCTAAACCTTGTCATCACAATGAACAAAACATGCTGGAGGGATAGGTTCCTGACCCAGAGTCTTCCCAGACTGGAAAAGACTGCCTATTCATGTCAAGCAGAGCACCTCTTTGGCCCTCTTCAAAAGGAACCTAGACGATTGGATGGGAGATGGGAAATTTACCCCGAGAATCACGTCAGTCGCCCTGCTAGACAGGGATGCAGGGAAGTAAATACTGTGGGAAGAAATAGCCAGGGAATTGTTATGGCTAGGCTTGTATAGGCCCTAGGGCCGAAAGCCTAGTACCAACCTATGAACCTATAAAACATATGTGAGGCCTTAAATATGTTTTGGTTAATATGTTTATTACTATGATAGAAGACAAACTACAATTTAAGAAAGATGAAGGGGAAAGTAGTACACAATGTGACTGTATTGAAGGAAGTTACAAGATGTGGAGGACTACAAGTAGGAAACAAACAAGAACTGACAACATATTTAAAACAGAGCTAGATTACGTATTATGCTCTAATAGAATGGAAGAAATTGAAGGGGGGTGAGAAAATTGTGGAAGTTTCTGCTCATAGAACTGTATGGGCAAGAATATATGAGAACCGAGAGATTTTAGAAAAAGGAAGAAAAATGTTAAATGAACTTTGTAAGACATAAGAAATGAAGTTGAGAGTAAGAAATTTTGGGAAGAACATATGACAATGAGGGAATTGTAAGAAATAAGTCTGTATGGTTGGTAGCTTTAAAGAAAAGAATATCAAAATTTTAATAGTAGAAAATAGAAAAAAGTGAAAAATAAAAAGGAATGTAAAGAGATAACAGAAGAGAACCTATGGAAAAAAAGTAAAGAGTAAGAGATGTAGACAGAAAGCTGTAAAGAGAAAGTTAAAAATTTAAAAGAAAGAGGAAGGAAATAAATATAACTGTTTAGTTAGAAAGACAGAGGAGGTATCATTTTATTTAGGAAAAGAAGTAGGAATAAAAGAAAGACGAATGGATGTGATGTATGATGAAGACAGTGGTGTTAGATATAAATAAAATCAAATAATGGAAGTTGACTAAAACACAGTAAATAGGTCAAACAGATAACCAACTGGTTAAAAAAACACAAAAAAGAAAAATCTAGCAAACTAGACTTCTAACTGTGTGATACCTTAAACCTCTTGCATCAGAGGCCTCATGGGATATATACAAATCACCCTTTAAGTATATTAGGTGTTTCAGCTAAATGGCAATTCTGAATGTACATGAATTTTTCTTTTACTTTCGTTTTTAAGTCTGTTTATGGACAAATTCAGGTCATTAAAGCCAAACCCCTCTAGCTGTGGACATGCATGTTCTGCCTTATCACATCATCAGCACAGCATAAGAGAAATGTTTGACCTTTGGAAACACAGGGTTGTCATACCCAGCTGATATCAATAAACATTAGGGTGTCTACAAAATATCCCAACTAACAAAACTAAAACAAATAGTAAAAAGGTCACACAGATAAGCAACTGGTTAAAAAACACAAAAAGAAAAATCTAGCAAACTAGACCTCTGTGTGACACCTTAAACCTCTTGCATCAGAGGCCTCATGGGATATATGCAAATCACCTTTTAAGGATATCATGTATTTCAGCCTTAAACCTCTTGGATCAGAGGCCTCATGGGATGGATGTATGCAAATCATAAGAAGGCATTTAGCTGAACACCTGATATCCTTAAAGGGTGATTTGCATATATCCCATGAGGCCTCTGATGCAAGAGGTTTAAGGTATCACACAGTTAGAAGTTCAGTTTGCTAGATTTTTCTTTGTGTTTTTTAACCAGTTGGTTATCTGTGTGACCTTTTTACTCTTTGTTTTAGTTTTTTTTTAATAATGGAAGTAGAGGAAAGATTTGTACACAAGATGTATGAGTTGGAAGAAGTTTACTACTGTAGAACTGGGAAAATACATTAAATATGGAAGAACTAGAGGAAGTAATAAAAAAGAGAAAGGAGAGAGCACCAATTTGATTAAGTTATTAGTTTTACAGGTGAATAGAGATGGAAAAAAAAGTTTTCTTTAAAATATTAAACAGATGGTTAGATAACAGGACAGTGCAGGAAGAAATATGTAGCAGGGTGATAACATTTATACAGAACAACGATGAAAGGGAAGATGTGTGAAAATGGAAACATAACTTTAAGGAAATACTGATAAAATATTTATGAGAAAAAAAAAGGATAAAAAATGTTTGAAGTAACAGGAAATTGTATATTTGATGTAAAAGGGAGAAAAGTAAAGGAAACGTTAATCGGAGAGGCATTAATAGGGATGATTTTGATAGAAAAAAATGAAGATTGATTCAACAGGAAACAAAGAGAAATTGATGAAGTGATTATTGAAAGAAGGAATACATACATAAGATAAAATTATAGAAATAAAACTGATGAGTATACTGAGAAAAAGAATGGGTGGTGTACATCCGTGGAGTGATTTACTAGATGATGTTAGAAATGTGAGAAAGCAAAGAAGGAAAAGGTTTGAAGATTTCTATAATACTGATGACTTTTTTGTACTCTAACCAAACTGTACATACCTTATGCATGGTGCAGTTTTGAAATTTCCTGATGGCTGGCCTAAATAAAGGCCATCAAATATACAGGGTTTCAGGTGTCTTTACTAAGTTGTATAGCATGACCAGCCCAAAATTGGAGATTACTGTCTTACATTACAGCAAAAAATAAACAGAACAGCCTTCAACTTGTTTACTTACTGTTCTAACCCTTACACATTAAAATATATACAAACTGATCAGATATACCCCTTGTCCCTTCTTCCTTAGTTTATATGTAGTCTATGCATCAATTTTCTTAAATTCTCTTTCACTTTGGAACAAGAACTCCATTTATACTTTAGTTTATTTTCTGATTTATTAAAAGATCTCCTTAAAAGGTTACCTTTCCTCTCTTGTCTCATCTTTTGCATTTCCTTCATTTTAGGTGTTTCTCTTGTCTACTACTTTTGGGTTATGCCTTTTTTTCTACTATCATTAGAAGAGACACTAATTCCTTGACGTGGTGGGTGGGTGGTGGATTTGAATTCTACCAGTTCAGTAACATCATTTTTTTTGGTTGATGGTATTTCCCCCTCCTGCCATTTGCGCAATACATTCCTACAGCCCCTGAATAAATTCCTGTAAACCTTTACCTCCCAAAATATATGAACCCATATTTCTACTTCTTCTCCACTGCTTCTCTAACATTTCCTACCTGATGTAGGAAATTTTTCAGTGTATAAAATTATTTGTGGAGATGTTGCCATGGAAATATTCTAAAACTTCCTGGACTTTGTAGCTTGTCTCAGGCTAAACATATGTCTTGCCATTCCTGAGATGTGTATTCTCTTTCACAAATACCCATCCCATGTTTTTAATACCTAAATCAGCCTGAGTTTTAATCTCAATGAGATTCTTATATGCCCTACTAAGAGTTCTCCTCTCCCCCAAATCTGATCCAGCATCCAGAACAGTTCAATAGAAGTGGCATATTGAGTGTCTTGTGAGTCTACTTTCATGTCCATATTACCCATTTGGCTAGTCCCATATATGCTAGGTTGTCCATATTATTCAGGTTGAAGGCTTAGCTTGTTCCCAATCTATCGTACTGTTTCAGGATATTTTGTTCCCAAAATCTTGGCATTGTATTTTTCCTTTTCTAAACCCTGTCTGATTCATTTGCGTTTCTTTTTCTGGTCTAACTTAAAACCTACTGGGAGTATCTAATCCTTCCAGATGAATAATTCTTGTTTTAAGAATTTCTCCAAAATATGCATGACATAGTTGGGTAATTACTGTGCTTTACACTGTGGATCAAAGCCTTGCAAGCTTTTATCACTTCTACTGTAACTAGCTCTTCTTCTTTCTCTAACCACAATCCATTCCATTTGGGTAAATGAAGCTGGGGACTTTCTGTGGAGAATTTTGTTAAACAAGTTACCTGTTAAGAGAAATAAGAAATATAAAGAAACAGAAGAAATAATGTGTTACAATTGCTGGCTGAGGACACTGTAAAACATTTTTTACAATATAAATGAAGTATTTTTGGGAAACGTTTAACAATGCATACAGTTGAGAAGGTATGCATCTATATCAAGAACCTAGAATCCAGGCTCCCTTGCTCACCAGTCAGCTCATATGATACTATGCAGGTTGTCACCATGCACATCTCACCTCCTGCACCTCCCAAACCAACAACACATAAACCTACATATGCGGAAGTCCTTACCAGAAGCATAACTAAACATCAGAGACTTCCCAAACACAAGCACGATTCACATAATACATCCTCTGTAAAACATAGTACACATAGTATATCATGCACTAATGTCTCACCAGTCATGCCCCTAAGGCATAACACAGAAACAAACCTCTTAGTCATAGGCAACTCAAATGTGAGATGCACAGATGTCCCTCTCACCAAGTTGGATAAGGAAAAAGTCACGATGTTGTCTGTTAGGTGCCAGAAACCGTCACATCACACATGTACTCAATTCTCTCAATAACAGGCACTGTTATGACTCTGTCATAGTCCATACTGGTGTGAACAATTTGAGATGTACCTCACTGGACTATATGGAGAGAGACAAGACTAAGCTCTTTGATTGTGTGACTCAGGCAGGTATGTCCCTGGCCTTAAGCAGCATTTTACCTTTGTCTACGATGATAACTCAATACAAAGAAAAATGACTGACTTCAACAATTGGTTTAGTTTCTGGTGTCATTCAAAGGGGATCTAGTATCTGTCAGCCTGGGATGACATGGTTGACAGATCTCGATGCTTTACCAGAGATAGTCTTCATTTGTCACCCTGGGATTTCGGTTACTGGCCAAGGCTCTTGCCATTCCCATAGTGGCTTTTTTAGGCAATGTCACAAGAACAAAATTCTAGACATAAAAATACTCTCTAAAAACAACCTCAAGGTTATGCTGCTAAATGCTAGGAGTCTAAACCAGAAACTGCACTCAATGGAAGCAGTCCTCTCCTTGGAAGATGCTGACATTTGTGTAGTCACCAAGACCTGGTTTAAGGCTGCGGAGAGCACCCCAGCTATACCAGGTTACCTTTCCTTCCACATGTTCAGACCACAACTGAAGACGTGAGAACTAAAGCAGGTGGTGTAATGATAAATACACCTCTAGATTGGTTGAACAGCACAATTCCCTTGAATTACTTCAGGTGCAATTGACTGTACGTAAGACCCCTCTTTAGATCATTGCCAGTTAGGACCCCCCTCTATAAATCAGACATCCACTCAGCCTACTTGGATCTACTTGAGTCAATCAAGATACAACCACTCATCCATTGACTGGGTAAATTATATGTGTTCTAACTCACTTGCCCAGTGGTTCCTGGACTTCTGGTGCTTACCAGCATGGGGACTGCTGCACCACCCCCAGTGTGTGCCCAATCCCTGGTGAGATCTGACCACAAATCAGTCTTACTAGAAGTATAACACAAGACCCCCCCCAGCAACAACTAGACTAAAAACACTTCTTACATGACAGCATAAATAGCTTCACAGCTCCTCCACCCATTGATGGAACAGACACGTATGCTGAGTTATACACCAATGCTTTATACAAGCACCTGTACAATTGTATTGCCTCTGCCATGCCTAACAGAACCAAAGCAAGATCAAGGAAAAACAAACCTGTCTGGTGGACAACTGCCATTAATAGGCTATACAATACGAGAAAGAAATTGCTATCTAAGGGTAGGAAGTAACGGTCTCAAATCTGGAAACACTCCCCCCTCAACTTAAACAAGCAAATAAGACTCCCAGTGAAGTCCTCCAAAGCTAACTACGAATGCAAATTAGATTCTCTAACTAAGGATAACCACAAGGTGTTCTTTAGTTACATATGTAACCTCAAAGGTAAGGCCAAGATTTGCGCTGAACTCGTAGTTAATGGTACTACATATACAGAACCTGTGGATATAGCAAACCTGCTGGCTGACAGGTTCAGTGAAAACTTCACTCCCCTGTCCCTGCCACATATACCCCAAAGCATCCCTAACACCTGTCTTCTCTTAATATCTCTGAAGAGCAGGAGTTAAGCCAAAACTACAGCCTCTATGGGACCAAACAACATCCTGGGCTGTATTCTACATGGGTTACAACAGGAATATGCATCACCCATGGAGATAATTTTCAATCACAACCTAAGTACTGGCTTCATCCCAGTGGAATGGAAAACTGCTACAGTCATCCCTTTGCACAAAAGCGGTTGCACCCACGGACCCTGGGAAGTACAGACCCATTAGTCTGACCAGCCTTATCTGCAAGCCCATGGAATGAATCATCATGGACCTTATTAACAAAAATATCTCCAAATGCTCAACCCCACTCAGTTTTGCTTTGTCAAGGGGAGATCATTCCTGTTAAATTTGATGGACTTCTTTGAGACAGTCACCAAAGCCCTAGACGAGAGGAAATTTGTGCATACAGCCTATCTAGACTTAGCCAAAGCCTTTGACACAATCCCTCACTCAGGCAACATTGATAAACTCACCCAGCTGGATATCAACCCATATACTGTTAAGTGGGTTGCAAACTGGCTCACTGACAGAACTCATACAGTCAAAATAGGGGACTCCACCTCTTCCAGCAGACCTGTAACCAGTGGTGGTCCACAGGGATCAGTTCTGGGACCCCTACTGTTTGGAATCTACGTCTCCGAAGTACAGGCTAAAAATAAAGGACTGTGGCTGACACAGTTTGCTGCTGACTGCAAACTGGGAGTGATCACTGAAACTCCTAGCAATGTCAACATCCTTCAAGAAGGTCTTATGCAGACTAATGACTGCTGCCAAAGTCATGGTCCTAAACTTAACGCAAAGAAAACATGCATTATCATCCCCTTCGGCAAGAGTGATGTTCCTGCAAATTACCACATCAACAGCAATACTCTAAGCACACAGTCAGTGGTGAGACATCTGGGCACACAGGTCGACAGCAACCTTAACTTCAATCACCATGTCTCCACAGTGTAAGAAGGGCATTTTATATTGCTCATCTCATAAATAAGGGCATTGCCTCCAGATAGAAAAGAGATTATAAACCCCACCTCCCGTACTCTTCCCTCATCAGATCAATAACAGAATACAATGTTCCCTTTGGTATACTCCTTTCCAAACACCTGCAGCAACTGGAGAGACCACAAAGGTTCCTTACAAAGAAAATTTAGGGTTTTCAAGATCTGTCTTATGTGGACAGACTGAAATCATTGTCACATTTACTCTGTGTCATACAGACTGCTCAGAGGCGACCTGTGCCTTGCATATAGAGCAATCTCTGACCCAGTTTAATTGAACTGCTGCACATTCGCAAGTCAAATGGCACATAAGTCACTCTCTCAAAGGACCTTAACCTGTTATTTGACATCAACAGAATTTGCTGGAGAGACAGATTTGCCTCACAGAGGTTGTCCCACCTTTGGAACAAATAAACAAAGTCCCTCATTGGCCCTATTTAAGAGTAATTTGGACGACTGGATGGGTAACTGGAAATTCACTTCAGGGGCTCCACCTGTGTCCCTCTTGGACAGGGGGAATAGGTGCTGATTTTAGTTTCTGCTTGAACCAACACCCTTGGGAACATAGGTTGAACTTAGCTAGGGTCCTGGGATCGTTAGCCTAGTAACTTCCTATGGTTAATAGGAAGGAAGGAAGGAAGGAAGGAAGGAAGGAAGGAAGGAAGGAAGGAGGAAACTGATAAATGGTAAAAATATTACTTGCTACAATCTGGGTACTGTGGAAAAGAAGGTGTGAAGGACTACTGAACAAAAATAGAAGGGACAAAGATGTACTGGCAGAAAAAAATGCGTCTGGAAAAGCATAGGGGAGAAGAAATGAAAATTAAGGATTCAGGAATGGAAGAAGTATAACTGTTTTGTATTACTGATGAAGAAATTGTAAAAATAATGTAAACAAGATGGATATGGGATTGCAAAAATATGTAAATAATGTAAAATATGTGAACAACATACAAATCTTGTATACATGTGTGTCTTTGTAAAGCAGCCCCTACTCTTTTACTGTCAAGGGCCATGGAGTCTTTTATATCCACCTGAGCTACCACTAATTCAGGCAGAAGGGGCCTCAGTTTAATTTCTCATCCAAAGAATGGCAAACTCAAGAAGGCAGCAACCACATAACTGTACTGTAGTGTTAACATTAGGAAATTTATCTAATTGCATGTTGTGGGGATAGAACCACAACCTTTTGATATTCCAGTACCAAATGTGAGCATTCTACCCTGTTGAGCCACTGACACTGTGAGACAACATCACCATTAATTGACTGACAAGCAATCAATCTAGACTCATCTGTAGTTCAATGAATTCAATTTGTGGGTTCCTAGGGATCTGCCTGCAGGCAGTGTGCTCCTTGACAAATATGGAGAATTCACCATGTAATTCCATTAATCACTGCAAAACCAGGTGAACTACAAATCTACTAGCAGTGATCAGTTTAAAGCTCACAGGGCAGTCCACTGGCTCAGTGGTTCAAGTTTCTGTCTCAGCCCCAGGGATCAGAATTCAGTCCTGGCTTCCAATTTTACCTGTGCATGTGTTTTTTTTTTGGTACACTGTTTTCTGCCTACATCCAAAAACTTTTCTGTTGACTGGCTATACCAATCTGCACATATACCACATTTACACTTCGCTTTTCTGACTTGGATTATGGCTAAAACATCAGTCACCTACCCAGTTAACAAATTAAATCAAAACTATGGATAAAAAGACAGGCAGTGGTAACTAATGTCTTCCTAGTACATCTTGTGTGATAATGCTGTCCATATGCTTAATTATGAAAATTACCATGGTTGTCATGCATGTATAAATCTTTCAACAACCAAGCAAAAATAATAAACCTGTCTAGCCACATACGAAAGATAACAGCTTGGCAAACAAAATACTGCTGATAATATGTCTAGTTTGAACAGGTGCTAACACAGTGTCTTCTTCTTCTTCTTTCGGCTTTTCCCAGTCATCTGTCCGCTCATGATTGGCAGTGGAGTTTTACAGTGTCGAGTTGCCAGCCCGGCGCCCAACCTTCCACAGAAGGCACACAAACGCACACACTCACACCTAGGGCCAATTTAGAGTGTCCAATCCACCTACAGCATGTTTGGGATGTGGGAGGAAACCGGAGCACCCAGAGGAAACCCACGCGACCACAGGGAGGACATGCAGACTCCGCACAGAAGGCATTCAGCTGAGAATCGAACCGAAGAACCTCTTGCTGTGAGGTGCCAATGCTAACCGCTGCACCACCGTGGCTGCCCAGGTGCTGAGACAGTGTAACTTGTTTAAAATACTTTACAAATTTAACATTTACTCTTTGTATGACTTATAAAATCCAGTGAGAAAACCTGGAATGTAATGCATGATGCCACTGCAAAGGTAACTTTGCCCTGAACAACTTTTCTACTTATACTTCTATAGCAATACTTAATTCTAGAGATAGTAACATCTGTACGATCAGTCACTAGCCTGCTTATGTGAACACGTTCAGAGTGAAACCACTGAAAGTTAGACTGCAACCTTCCTGAACTCTTGTGGAGGCAAAAAGTTAAACACTAGCAACAGTGTGTACTGAGTGAATCTTTAAAAGAATTGATCATTGTATTGCTCATTCATCCTCTTAATCACTCGAGGCTCACAGGAGAGTGTTTCCACTTTTTCTGGCAATACCACGTACATTATGGAGCATTTCTCATACATTTATACTGTAAATGGGTTTTACCTACTTAGTTAAATGTATTAACAGAATACACAAGCAATGAATTAAAATGAATGAACGCCAGTGCACTCGTCAGTCCCCTATAATGTAGGATCCTTAAGCCTAAGGGGTCTACCAAATTCCTAGTAATGTTCAAATTTCTCCTTGTAATAAACCCCTCAGTCCCCTACTTATTATAAACACGTTACTAACCAAAATATATAGGTTCTCCCAAGATAACTCCAGCATTTATTATAAGGATCCTGTTCAGAAGCACAAGGAATCTGCAGAAGGCTTTCTTCAAGCCTGTGCAATGGGATGCAATTATTCTTTCACTAAGTAGTTGTCTCTGCTTCACTCACTGTTAAACTTCTGTATACAACAGGAGTTTTGCTCTCTTATTTGCCTGGCTGTATAACTGTGACTTACTAGAATTGAAACATGGAAAAGTATAGAAAAGAGCATCAGCAAGATTACAATAATTTTATTTCTAAGGACAACATCTATATTAAACTTATTCCATAAAAGTAACTTTACCCACATGCTTCAAATGTGAAAAAAAATCCTAGGCAATAGGAGAGACTTCACCTCCCAAAATGCAAATATACTAAACTGAAAAAAGAACATCCCAGTCTGGATCCAAGATTCAGAAGGATGGTGTCCTTTCTGAGACCCATGCAACCAGGAGGAGTCAGGCAGGGAGGGAGATGAGTGAAGAGTTACAGTCCACCTGCCTCTTCCAGGGGGTCAGGGAAGGTAGCTGGTGGTCGGTGAGCACACAGGTAAGTTAACATCTCTGGTTGAGACTGATGGAAACTACTTCGCATACTTGAGGGGAGGAGGCAGGCAGCTTGCTGGCAACATCCCTTGTGGAAGTGAAGAATGACCTGTATGGACAGTCCAGTATAAGTTCTTCCCTTCTGCTCCGCAAGCCAGGCAACGATGCAGGAAATGTAGGGTTATAGAGAAAAACCCTCAAACCATCCCTAATGGCTATCTAAATTAGGGTCCTTCCTGGCTCAACTTCAATCTAGTGATGGGGAACAAAAGGCCCAAATGGACAGGAGGGAGCTGATTATTGACACAGCAATGGCCAGCAGAATTAAAAAAATAAACACATCCCAAAAATTAAACCACACTGTCAATTTAAATACATTAAAAGCAAGAACAAAAAAATCTGTTACTATAGGGGTGCTTCACCAATATCTTTAGAGAAGGGGGCACTGGTCCTGGACTCCTTTTATATAAAACATTCCAAGGTCTGTGCATCATAAAAAAAAGAAACACACAAAGCAAAACCCTGCTATTTTTGTGCCAGGAAGATCTGCACAATGCCTAAAAGAACAACCTAGCATCTCTCAATCCCACACCAAAATAAATCCATCTTGCTGAAAAATACCTACTAAATCAACCCATTTCTAAACACCTCAGCAACATTCTTGGGACAGAGTGGAATTCAATCACGTTTGCAAATCAATCAGTTTTAATACAGATATTCAGAGGAGTTATATTACTTCCTTTACAAAGCCCATGTTAACAGCAGTTATTAACAGCTGCAGTGAAAGGCTAGGTATATGATGATGCATTCATCTGGGTTAATACCTTGGGGGTGATTACTGATATTCATGCTAAAGTGAGCTGCTCCCTAGGAACAGAGAGGTATAGTCTCACATTTAGTTTTGCTACATCTTCTGGCTCAGTATAGGTGGCTCCATTTACGATAAGCTCTGCACACAATTGTGTATTGCCTATGAGGTTGCGGACATAGCTAAATAATGTTTTGTGGTTGTCCTTAGCCTGAGAGGCCAAACTTACCTCAAATTTGTCTTTGTTAGACTTTATTTGTCCTATGAGTTGTTTGTTTAGTTTGATGAGAGTGCTTTTAGCCTTCTGGGTGCTGCACCTCCTAATTTTTGCATGGTTTTCTTCCTCCTGATGTTCATCGTGTTACCCTGCTGCAGTCATCACACTTGGGTTATCCTGCCATTAGGCGGTCCCACAGTCGGCCCGAATTCCAAAGTCTTGGTCCGGCGTCGGTTGCTGTCGCTTCTTCCCTGACGTCAGTGCGCCAGGGGTATACAAGAGGCATCCGATGCCATTTTCTTCAGTCTTTCTTGCCGCGCGGTGCCCGAAGCAGAAGCAGTTCGCAAGTGCCAGTTGGCCAACACCTGAGATTTTCGAATCGAGTTTCAGTCCGAAGTCTTCAAAGCTAAGTACCCCGTTGGAGAACCTTTTCTTGCCTCAGTCCGATGTCAGAAAAAGTTAACAATTGCATTTCTTGTGGGAAGCAAATACCTCATAAGGACTTTCATTCTTTTTGTATACCTTGCTTAGGCCCAGACCACGACGTTACTGGTTGTCGGTTTTGTGCTAGGTTCAATAAGCGAACCATAAAGCGACGCTTTGATTTTGCATGACACTACTTCGGTAGGAAATTTAATTACACTATGCCGTTGGAGCAACCGACTACCGGCGTGCATAAAAAATGCAAAGATAAAGACAGGCAGCCTAGATCCAAGCCAGACTCCGAGGCCTCGGCTGGGCCGGTCGCCGGTTCTCCGGTTTTCAGTGAGGCGTCTACGCAGCCCCTGACTACCACAGAACTGGAACTCCAGACCGCTTCGGATTCTCTGGGAGAGAGTTCTAGGTCGACGCAGCCATTTTCTTTAGGCCCTACCGACAACATTGCAGAAGGAGAAGCCGGTGCTGTAGAAACACCTTCGGTTTCAGAAGGTGTCTTCAGACCGACTACTCTCACCATAAAATCTTATGCTAAGCTTAACACTCCTCTAAAGCCAAAAAAAGACTGCACTTCAGTCTCCGGTTCAAGGCCCCATGCCTAAGAAACAGATGCTTAAAATGGCTGAAGATTTGATTTCTTTAATCAGGGGTTCCCAACCCCCCCCCCCCGACAAAAGGCCTACACAAGAGGAGGATTATGGCTCCTCTGATCAAGTGTCTATTTCCTCAGGCTCCTCTGAGGAGCAGGATTACTCCTTTCCCCCTTATGAAGATTCGGATGCTGAAGATTCCATTCCCTCTGCTTTTCCCCTGAAGACTATTCGTTTGGGGAAACCTTACGTACCATGAGGGAACATTTCCACTGGGAAGGTCAGGACTACTCCGACTCAAAGAAAAGGCTCAGAGAGTTTCTTTTACTCCCCCAGCACAGACCACTTGCTATCCCCCCAGTTTTAGATATTGTGGATGATGTTTACTTAGAATCTAGTCTAAATCCAGATTCTCTGCCTCCTGCTCCAGCCGAACCAGATAGATACTATAGAGTGCCTGACTCACACAAATTCCTTTACAAAAGCCCTGTTGCTGATCCAGAGACAATCTCCCAGGGTCCCAAAGGGGCTAAGGCTTCTATGACTAAAACTCCTGTACCCTCTGAAAGGGACTCCAGAGCACTAGACAGGTGGGGGAAGAAGGTTTACACCTCAGCTACTCTAGCTATGAGAGCACTAAATTGTCAATTTCACATGCGTAAATACCAGCAATTCCTAATGTCTCAAATAAAACAAAAGATGAGCACACTCCCTCAACAGTCTGAGTTCAAGAAAATGCAGGATCTGTTGCATGCAGCTGAACAGGTGGGCAAACATACTTTACAATGTGGATTTGATTCCTTGGAAGCTTCCTGTAGAGCAGCTGTTACTGGGTCTGTTATACGTAGACATGCTTGGTTAAAGGAACAAACTCTGCCTGATCATGTTAAAGCAAAGTTACTAGATGCACCCTTACAGCAGGATGCCTTATTTGGGGTTAAAGCAGAAGAGGTTTTAAAGAAAATGGAGGATAAGGCAAAATCTATGCAAACAGTCAAAGATTTCTTACAGGTACAGCCCCCACGCTTCAGTAGAAATTGGCCAACAAAAAATTGGTCCTTTCCAGCTTCTGACAGACCATAGAGGGGTAAATACAGGCGCCCAAGGGGCAGAGGACAAGCACAAATCCCTTACAAACCTCGACAATGGGGCACTGCAACACAGAAGGGAGGAGAAGACAGGTCCCAAACTACTAGAAGGCAAACACAATGACATAAACCTCAAACTGCCAAGTGAAACTCTCTTGGCAGCTCCCTTGGGAGGAAAATTAGCACTTTTTGCAGACAACTGGCGCAGCATCACAAAGGACAAATGGGTCCTAGACATTATCTCACAAGGATACAGATTCCATTTCCACACCTTGCCAAGGATAAAAGGAATGCCAAACCTGCCACAAAATCAATGGGCAGAGGCACAAAAACAAACTGCAGCTCTCATGGACATGAGAGCCATTCAACTGGTATCTACACAGGAGCAAGGCCAAGGATTTTACTCAAGGCTCTTTTTAGTCCCCAGAAAGGACAATGCTTGGAGACCCATTCTGGACCTTTCAATTCTAAACACCTTCTTGCAAGTACCCAAATTCAAGATGCTAACACTACAGCAGCTTCTTCCCATGTTGGGCAAGAAAGCTTGGCTAGTAACGTTGGACCTCAAGGAGGCATACCTGCATGTCCCTATCAGACAAAATTGCAGAAGATACCTCCGTTTCATTGCAGGTTCAACCCATTACCAATTCTCTGCACTGCCCTTTGGCTTATCTACTGCGTCCAGGGTCTTCACAAAATGCCTGGCACCAGTAATTGCATACTGCAGACAAAGAGGAATTCAAATATACCCATACCTGGACGACTGCCTCATCCAAGCAGAAAGCAAGGACATTCTCTTACAACATCTGGCTTTTGTAAAACACCTTTTAAGTTGCCTAGGGTACACAGTAAATGAAAAGAAATCAAAACTAGTTCCCTCACAAAATATGACATCCCTGGGTGCCAGCTTGAATACAATGGCCCAGATGGCTTATCTGACGCCAGACAAACAACTACAACTAACTCAATACTTCAAAACAATGGCAACAAAGACCCAACTCCCTGCAAGAAAAATTCTGCAGGCCTTGGGCTTCATGGCATCTTGCATACTACTACTACCATTTGCAAAACTGCATATGAGGAAATTACAATGTTACCTAAAAAGCGTATGGACTCAACACAGCCACAGCTTGGAAACAATGATACCTCTCATTCCCTGCCTTCAACAGGAGTTTCTATGGTGGTCACAGGCATGTCACCTCAACAAGGGTCAGCCTTTCACCTTACCCCCAGCCAGGCAAGCTATAACAACAGATGCATCGGACTACGCCTGGGGGGCACACATGGCAGGACGGTGCGTTCAAGGCATATAGATTGCAGATCAAAGGAACCTGCACATCAATCAAAAAGAAATGCTAGCTGTACAGAATGCCCTGACAGCCTTCAAGGACCTCTTACATCCAGGACAGCTTACAATAAGGACAGACAACACCACAGTAATGTGGTACATAAACAAACAAGGGGGTACACACTCCTACCCTCTATGCAGGCAAGCAATGACCTTGTGGAACACAGCACTGGCTTACCAAGTTCAATTACAAGCTCAATTCCTGCCAGGAAAAAAGAACACATTGGCAGACGACCTAAGCAGAAACATCATGGATCCCCACGAGTGGAAACTGGATCCACAAGTATTTGCAATGATAACTCAAAAATGGGGGCACCCAGACATAGACCTGTTTGCCGGACCCCAAAACTATCAGCTAACAAAATTTTGTACAAGGACATTTCACCATCAAGCTTGGAAAGTGGACGCACTCTTATTCAGTTGGAAAATGCTGACAGTTTATGCCTTCCCTCCATTGCCCCTTCTCACAAAGGTGCTGCTGAAAGTCAGGATGGAGAGACCCTGAATGATACTCATTGCCCCAGACTGGCCACACCAGCACTGGTACCCAATATTAAGGACTATGGCTCAGGGCCCACTATGGATTTTACCACAAATTACTTATCTGCTCACACAGCAAGACAGTCAGATTCTACACAGCCAGCTCAAAACCCAATCCACCTAGAAAGTTTTTTTGACACACAGGCTTGCCTGCTAACTCAAAGCAAAAGAAACAAACAACAATGGAAGAGAAGACAAACCTTTGTCCAATAACTGAGACCTGCTGTCTTTTCAAAACAGAATATGCCAGGCTGTTAGACAACATCTCTTTCATGTTGATATGTAGATGCTGTAGTCTGGCAGGCCACTTGTCTTGTATCCACTTTCCATCTAGATGAGCTCCCCCTTAAATTTGGCTGCATGGCAAATCACCTAAGCAACCAGCCAGCTCCTCTTTCACAAGCTGTTATGGATGTTATTCTGGAAGCCAGGAGGCCCAGCACCAGGAAAGCCTACTCAGACAAATGGAAAAGGTTTTGTGCCTGGAACCAAGCTAAAGGCCAAAATACCCTTCAGCCTCACATACCTCAGATTCTACAATATTTAACTGAGATGTTACACAAAGGGCTTTCTTTTTCATCTATTAAAATCCACACCTCAGCTATTTCAGCTCACTACAACATGGATCCTCCCTTATTTTCACATCCACTTCTAAGGCAGTTTCTCAGAGGGGCCAAAAACATTAGTCCTCCCAGGAGAGCACCAACACCAACCTGAGACCTCAATTTATTCTGGAAAAACTTACGCTACCTCCTTTTGAACCAGCTTTCTCAGCTGACTTAAAGTTTATATCATGGAAGACTGCCGTGCTGCTAGCAATTACTTCAGCCAGAAGAGTCTCAGAGCTTCAGGCACTAATGGTGGTAGAGCCTTTTCTCATTTTTCATCAAGACAGAGATTCTCTACAAACTAGCCCCTCCTTTATGCCTAAGGTGGTATCCAGTGTGGCTCTAAATCAAACCATCCATTTACCCACCTTCTTTCCAAATCCACAGAACAAAGGAGAAAGACTCCTGCATTCCTTGGACATTCACAGGCAGCTACGTTACTACTTGGATAAAACTAAGGTTTTCAGAAAATCTGACCAGCTTTTTGTATCCTATGTTACAGCATCACAAGGAAAGGCTATCTCAAAACAGACCATTTCCAAATGGATAGGACATTGCACATGTTTTTGCTACACCCACCATGGAAAACCAGTTCCTGCTAGCATAAGGCCCCACTCTACCAGGGCAGCAGCTACATCGACGGCCTTCCTCAGGGGGGTGCCAACCAAGGATATTCTGGAAGCTGCAACTTGGAGTTCAGTACACACCTTCACCAAACACTATCACTCACCTGTTTACTCTAAGACTAGAGCTGGCTTCGCCACTGCAGCTTTGCAGGGCCTACTAGCCTCCTCTAACTCTGTCTGACTCCACCTCCCATCCTTAGCTTTGGGATTCTACCCAAGTGTGATGACTGCAGCAGGGTAACACGATGAACATAGTACAGTTTTGTACCTACCATAAATGTAGATGTTTGAGTGTATACCCTGCTGCAGTCCAGGTTACCCTCCCTCCATCCCCTCTGACCTAACTAAAGCCTTTCAATACCTTAAAATCTGATACAACCTTTGTGGTGTATTTGCTTATAGCTGGAGGAATGTTTTGTTTGTGCTAAACTTTTATTATTGGTACTTTCTACTGACCACCTTTTGGGGGGGCACCTGACATCTGGGGCAAGAAAAACTGAAGAAAATGGCGTTGGATGCCTCTTATATACCCCTGGTGCACTGACGTCAGGGAAGAAGCGACAGCAACCGACACCGGACCAAGACTTTGGAATTCGGGCCGACTGTGGGACCGCCTGACGGCAGGATAACCCAAGTGTGATGACTGCAGCAGGATATACACTCGAACATCTACATTTATGGTAGGTACAAAACTGTACTTTATACATCCAATTGATTCTGTGATTCCACCAGGGTGGCTTGTTTTTTGAGTTAGTTCTGTACTTCTTCCTGGTGGATACAGCTGCCTCTGTGCAGCTATTAACATGTTTATACAGGGTTTCTGTGAACATTTCTGCATAGGCAGAAATGTTCTCATGGTTTATAGGGGCTTGAAATTTTGCCAGGTTCGCACTTAATAGCAAGAGGTTAGCCTTAAAATAGTTCCTGAATATTCCCGGTTGAGCTGGGGGTCCAGGTTTTATTTTTACTTCAAAGGAGACTATTTTGTGGTCTGACCTTACCAGGGAAGGCATTACAGTACAGGGTGTGCAGCACTCTCCCATATTAGTGAGGACCAGATCCAGTGTGGTTGCACCCCTGGTTGGTGTATTGAGTATTTGGTCTAGGGAGTTTGTGTTTACAAAATCCAGGAATCTCTGTGCATGTACGTTTGATGTCGTATAGGATTCCCAGTTAATAGTGGGGTAATTAAAGTCACCCATGAACATGGTATTGGGTTGGATGGTTAGTGTTTCTAATAAGTTTAAATACATGATATGGGTTTCCTAGGTCATAGAGGGGGACCTATAGCTTGCAAGGAAGTGGTACTGGATTTTACCTATGGTGATTTGAATATGGAGCAGCTCAAGTGCATTGCCCTGTTTGAACAGCCTTGAAGTATATTGATTTTTGGTGTAAACAGAGACACCTCCACCTTTAGTCCCTGCCTGTGAAGTAGCTGGTCTAAATGTGTGGAAGGCATTATAACCTTGCACTGTTGGTGTGCTCTCCGCGGCTTTAAACCACGTCTCAGAGGCCGCCCAAACATCAGCAGTCTCTTGGGTAAAGAGAGCTTCCAGGGAGTGGAGTTTTTTGTTTATGCTCCTAGCACTGAGCAGTAATACCTTTAGATTTTCTTGGTTTTGATTTGCTATGTCAGAAGTACTTTCAGCTTGGCATTGCCTAAAAAGGGCACTATGGGGGAAGACAATGTTTTAGCTAACATTTGAAAGCCTAGAGGGGAAGGTGGAGACCATCCCTGGCAAAGCAGTGTGGTCTGTTGACCATCTCCTTCCATGCTGACAAATACTGCACCCTCTTAGAATGACACCAGAAACTAAGCCAGTTATTAAAGTCAATCATCTTTTGTTCGTATTGTGGCATCATCCTTGGAGAAGGTAAAATGCTGCTCAATGCTAGGCTCATACCAGCCTGAGACACATATTCCAAGAGCTCTATGATGTCTCTCTTCATATAGTCTAGGGAGGTACATCTCAGGTCATTTACTCCCACATGGACTATGACTGAGTTATATTGGTAATTGTGGTCCAATGACCTGAGTGCATGTGTAATGTGGTGTACCCTAGCCTCTGATAAGCAACTGACCGTAACTTTCTCCTCACTCAGCCTGGTAAGAGGGATATCAGTGTGTCTCATGATAGAGTCTCCAATGACTAGAATGCTGGATTGTGTGTTGACTTGCCTTATAGGCTTATAGGTAAGAGGCTCCATGAGATGTAGCCCTACGTGTTGATGTGGGTGTTGTTTCAGTTATTTGTTCCCAATATCTTGGTTTCTTTGCCAGTTTTCTCCAGTAAATTCAATCTCTCATCTATTTTCTGTTCCCCTACATGCAGTTATCTCTATTGTCAAAACCTCCTTTCTCCACTCTCATGTTGGCTTGGTTCTTGGAATGTTTTCTGCTACTTTGCTAATATAATATTCTTTGTGGTGGTTGTTATCCTCCTTAACGACCTGCACTCAAAATACTAATCTCTCCTTCCCTCCCTCAATCATCACACCTTTCCACTTTGAATTATAATCTTCTGCTTGAGTTATATACATGAGCCTTAACCATGTAGCTGTAAAATATCCCTTAAATCAGGTAATCAAACAACCTTCTATTGGAAGGATCAGAGTATCCCACTTAACTCTTGCCCTATTCCCCTACCAGACAAATTCCTTCAAATCTATTAACTGTCCACAGCTTCTCCTCTGGTTAATAAAAAATATGCCTACCCTGTATATAAAACTAAAATGACTAAACATTTTTCTGTTTCTTCCTTACTGTCCATAGCCAGAAACAAAAGCTTCTAGTTCCTCAGTTTTTGTATTATCTTTTGTTTAGTCTCTTCTAACATAACCTTAACTGACATAACAGAAACCTTTTTTATCCATACACCTAAATACTTCATCTTATTGTGTCCCCATAAATGTGGATATTGCTGAACAAATTTGTATATGGGTAAATACGTAAAGGCTTTGTTTTATCTTCATTAATTTTATATCCTGAAAAGACCTGAAACTGTATCGGAATGTTCCACAACACCGAGATGTTCTTCTCTAGATTTATCAGGTACAAAATATCATCTGCAAATAAAGCCAATGGGTAAAGAGGACACCACTGCCTGGATACTCTGTTTAAACACAACTTATCAGAGAAGAACCCTCCCATTTTAATTCTTGCCCCAGTCCTTCATATATCCTCCTAATTAATTTATTGTATCAGGGAATGCAAACGTCTATTGCCTACTCATAAAATCTCAGTGTACTCTGTTGAACGCTTACTCTGCATCAAGAGTATTTTCTTACATACTGCCTCTCTCTGGATCATCATTGTTCTATTAAAAATTGTGAAATATTTGCCTCCCCTCCAAAAAAACACACGGACACATTTCTATAAATTTTGGCAACACATTTGCCATTATTTAGCTGGTACAGACAAACACTTTATAATCATGGTTTAAAATTGAAACAGATCAGGGTCTGATATGTCTTTACCATCTTTAGGTAATACAGCCACCACAGCATTTTTCAAGGATGTTAGTGCTTCCCTCTTTCTAAAATACTGTTAAACAAATCTCCTCTTCCTGGAGACTTTCCAGAAGATTGATTTTACGTCACCATTATCTCATGACCTCCTATCTTAACTGTTAACTGTTGAGTCTCATCTATCTCCAACCTTGGCGTACTTAAACCTTCCATAATTTTTCAAAATATCTCTAACACCTCTACAGAATCTCTCATTATTTTTCTTGTTATAGACTCTAAGTTTGGTGGCAAACCTTTCTACCCTCTGTTGCCTATGTCGATGCGCTAAAAGATTTTCTGTTCTGGAGTTATCAAAAACAGTTGGTTAAGTGCAGTCTTTCTAAAGTTATGCACATTATCCAAACACTCCCTTTCGCCTTAGCACTCTGCAGTTATGCTTCTTCTTGTGACCACACCCCTCTAAATAATTTCCTACTGCTTAGCCACACATCTTTCACTTTTATTTCTACCATATTTTAAAACTCCATTTTCATTTCATCCCACTCATTAGCCATCACTCCTGAAAATGTTCAGTCTTCCCTAATAACTCTAATAATTTCCACTATGCATTCCTTAATTTCCTCTTTTTTATTTTTTTTACCAACACAGACTGGGAATACCCAGTGTCACATTTTACTTAAACACCCTGCATTTTAGCTTAGTTTTATCAGTGCATGACCTGTAACAGTTATCGGATGTCTGTTGAAGCATGCAATTAAATGCACCTGCTCCTGTGAAATATAATTTTTATCCAATCTAGCCCAGTTACCCTACCTTGTGGAATAATATACAAATTATATCAGAGCTCCTATTACTGAATTAAAGTCTTCTATACCAAATATGTTCACAATTTTCTTTAGACATCTTATCTATTATATTTTACCTTCTAGGTTCCCCGATACATCTTCCAAATTGCAAATCAAGTTCCAGTTTCCACCAATTAGTAATATTCGCGGCTGAAAACAGATTTCTCCCCAAATTTTCTTAAGGTCCACAACAATAGTTTTTGGTGGAATATAAATACAAGCCAGTGTAATCTTCCTCCCTTGCCAATAACCCCTTACTACCACAAATCTACCATTATTGTCTTTTTCTCCTCTCACTATTGGAACCCCTCTAGCAATCAGTATTACTCCTCCTTTCCTTTGTCCCTGACATTCTGCTGAATATCCATCCTGAAAGCCTTTGTCAGATTCAAATGCTCATTTCTTTCAAATACATCTCATGTAGCACTGCTATCTGCACACTGCATTTCTTTATATAATTCAGTACTCTCTTGTTTTGTCTATACCCGTAAGGCCATTCATGTTTCAAGACAAAATGGATAGCATAGCCATTATGATAAACGGCTATTATCCTCACAGACTACAAAGGACAATTTTTTGTGTGTTATTCGAAACTTTTGTCGTACATGCATGCCCTAATGTTTGGCAAGCTGCTATTTTATACAGTTCTCTTCTCGTCTTCATTTGAACCTATGTTACATTTTCAAGACTTTTTGTTTTAATGCCAACCTTCAAAGAAAAGCTAAAGACATTTTCAGAATGCTAAAAACAAAACAAGACCAGCACTAAGGTTAACCGTCTAAGGAGATACTACTTCAAAACACAAAACCAAACTCCAAAGAAATACAGACACATAGAGCGTTAACATTTATTGACTCACAGAGCTTTCAGGTACAAGACAGTACAGTTGTGTACACTTACCATAAATGTAGATGTTCGAGTGTATTCACTGTTGCAGTCATTACATTTGGGTACTCTGCTGGCAGGTTGCCCTCAGTCGGCCTGAATTCCAAAGTCTTGGGTCCTGCGTCGGTTGCTGTCTTCCTCTTCCACGACGTCAGGTCGTCAGGGATATAAAACATGCAGCCGATGCCATTTTCTTTAGTTTTTCTTGCCCCCGATGTCAGGTGCTCCCAAAAAGGTAGCAAAAATATGTATATATAAATACATGCATCAATATAAACTTTACCTTAATCTACAAGCAAATACATCACATAGGTTGTAGAAGATAAAGAAGGAAAGATAACCTCCAGAAAGAAAGGGGGATGGCGGGAGGGTAACCTGGACTGCAACAGTGAATACACTCGAACATCTACATTTATGGTAAGTGTACACAACTGTACTATGTTCTTCGTGTTTCACTGTTGCAGTCATTACATTTGGTTAGAATCCCAAAGCTATGGTTGGGTGGCTGGAGCTAAACAGCATTAGGTGTGGCTATAAGGCCCTGCAGAACTGCAGTGGCAAAGCCTGCCCTGGACTTAGAGTAGAGAGGCAAATGATAATGCTTTGTAAAGGTGTGAACAGAACTCCAAGTAGCAGCCTCTAGAATGTCTTTGGTTGGTACTCCTCTGAGAAAGGCTGCTGAAGTAGCTGCAGCTCTGGTGGAATGAGACCTAATGCCCTTGGGCACAAGTTTACCATGGTGTAAGTAGCAGAAATGAATGCAGTGGCTTATCCACTTTGAAATAGTCTGCTTTGAAATAGCCTTTCCTTCTGATCCTGTAGCGTATGCCACTAGTAATTGCTCAGTTTTGTCCTCAGAGACACCCTGTCTGGGTAAAATATGATAAAAGGCTCTACAGCCATGAGGGCCTGTAGCTCTGAAACTCTTCTTGCTGAAGTAATTGCTAGTAACAGAGCTGTTTTCCATGATAAGAACTTTATATCAGCGGTAGCAGCTGGTTCAAATGGAGGCAGGGTGAACTTTTCCAAAACATAACTGAGGTCCCATGCAGGTATTGATGATCTTCTAGGAGGCCTTACATTTTATCTTAGATACTGCTTTAGTAAAGGATGAGAAAAGATTGGTGGCTCTGTATTGTAATGAGCTGAAATGGCAAAGGCATGGATTTTAATTGATGAAAAAGATAGGCCTTTGTCAAGCATCTCAATTAAGTATTGTAATATCTGAGGAATATTTGGTTCTGCTTTATCAGTTCCTTGTGCTTGATTCCAAGCACAGAATCTCTTCCATTTATCAGTATAAGATTTTCTAGTGCTAGCCCTTCTGGCTTCCATAATGACATCCATCACAGCTTTACTGAGAGGAGTTGCTTGTATAACTACATGATCAGCCATGCTGCCAGGTTCAGTGTCTGGAGTTGATTGTGCAGGATCTGATTGTTTTGCTGGGACAGTAGTTGAGGTCTTTGAGGTAAGGTCCAAGCTGGGTATTGAGACAAACTCCTTAGGATTGGGTAACAGTATTGGCGGGGCCAATCCGGGGCAATTAGTATTATCTTTGGTTTCTCTTGTCTGACTTTTATAAGGACCTTGGAAAGAAGAGGCAGAGGAGGAAAGGCGTAAACTGATAGGCTTTTCCAACTGAAGGATAGGGCGCCCACTTTCCATGTTTGTCTGTGATAAGTCCTTGTGCAGAATCTTTTCAATTGATAATTTTGAGGAGAGGCAAATAGATCTATATCTGGGCTCCCCCATTTCTTTGTTATCATGCTGAAGACTTGTAGATCTAGTTTCCACTCGTGAGGATCCATAAGGTTTTTGCTTAAATCGTCTGCCAGAGTATTTTGCTTTCCTGGCAGGAATTGAGCTTGAAGATGTATTTGGTAAGTCAAAGCTGTGTCCCACAGTGTCATGGCTAATCTGCAAAGGGGGTATGAGTGTGTGCCCCCCTGCTTGTTTATATACCACATGACCGTGGTGTTGTCCGTCTTTATCAGTAATTGTCCTGGATGAAATAAGTCCTTGAAGGCTGTTAGGGCATTTTGAACAGCTACCATCTCTTTCTGGTTGATATGTAGATGCATTTGTTTTGGGGTCCATATGCCCTGAATGCATCTTCCCACCATGTGGGCCCCCAAGGCATAATCTGATGCGTCTGTTGTTAAGGTTTGGCTGGCAGGGGGTAGAGTGAAGGTCAGTCCCATGTTTTGGTGACATGCCTTTGCCCACCATAGAAACTCCTGTTGTAGGCAGGGAATGAGAGGAATCATTGTTTCCAGACTGTGACAATGTTGATTCCATAAACTTTTTAGGTACCATTGAAGTTTCTTCATATGCAGTCTTGCATATGGAATCAGTAGGATGCAGGATGCCATGAAGCCCAAAGCCTGCAGAATTTGTCTTGCAGATAACTGGGTTTTTGTTGTCATCAGTTTGAAGTAAGTAGTCAGTTGCCTTTGCTTGTCTGGCGTGAGGTAAGCCATCTGGGCAGTTGTATTCAAGCTTGCACCCAGGAATGTTATATTCTGAGAGGGTACCAGCTGTGATTTCTTTTCTTTTATTGTGTACCCTAGGCATGTTAGAAGCCTTTTCACAAACGCCAGGTGTTGAAGAAGAATGTCCTTGTTCTCTGCTTGAATGAGACAGTCGTCCAAGTAAGGATATATTTGAATACTTCTTTGTCTGCAAAATGCAATTACTGGTGCCAGGCACTTTGTAAAGACCCTGGGCGCAGTAGATAAGCCAAAGGGCAGTGCAGAGAATTGGTAATGCATTAAGTCAGCCTTGAATCTGAGGTATCTTCTGCACGATTGTCTTATTGGGACATGCAGGTATGCCTCTTTTAGGTCTAATGTCACCAGCCAAGCATTCTTGTCCAGCATGGGCAGAAGCTGCTGCAAAGTCAGCATTTTGAATTTTGGAATGTCCAGGTATGTGTTCAAAATCGATAAATCCAGTATTGTCCGCCAGGCCTTGTCCTTTCTGGGTACCAAGAACAGTCTTGAGTAAAAACCTTGTCCTTTTTCCTGTTCTGGTACTGGCTGAATGGCCCCCATATCCATGAGGGATGTAACCTGTTTCTGTGCCTCTGCCCATTGATTTTTTGGCAGATCTGGCCAACCGTTTGCCATTGGCAGAGTATGGAAATGGAATCTGTATCCCTGTGATACTATGTTTAGCACCCACTTGTCCTGGGTTATTAATTGCCAATTTTGAGCAAAAAGTGCTAATTTTCCCCCTAAGGGTGCTGCCAAAAGATAAGTGCTTGGTGCAGGTAGAGGGAAGTCATTGGGACTGTTTTCTGTAGGTTTGCGCTTTATCTCCTCCAGATTTGGAGGTAAAAGCGCCCCATTGCTTTGACCTGTATGAATCTTGCGCCTGGTATCTGGAACCCTTAGGGCATCTGGATTTGCCCCTTTGAGCTCTGTCTGACACAGGTAAGGACCAATTTTTTGTAGGCCAGTGTCTACTGAATCTTGGTGGCTGCACTTGTAAGAAGTCTTTTACAGTTTGCATAGACTTTGCTTTGTCTTCCATTTTCTTTAAAACCTCTTCTGCCTTAATACCAGAGTATCATGTTGTAAAGGTGCATCTAGCAATTTAGCTTTATCATCATCAGGCAAATTTTGTTCCTTTAGCCAGGCATGCCTCCTAATCACAGATCCAGTGACTGCGGCCCTGCAGGAGGCCTCTAAGGAATCAAAACCACATTGCAAAGTATACTTTCCAACCTGTTGAGCTGCATGCAAAAATTCCTGCAATTCTTTATTTTCTGCACATTCAGAAATCAACATCATTTTCTGTTTCAGCAATCCCATAACATGCTGTTGATACTTGAGCATATAAAATTGACAGTTTAAGGCCCTAATTTGCCAAGGTTGCAGATGTATAAACCTTTTTTCCCCATCTATCCAGTGCCCTTGAATCTCTGTCAGAGGGGGTAGGATTTTTTGCTGTTGAGGCCTTAACTCCCTTTGGACCCTGTGAAATAGTTTCAGGATCAGCAGTAGGGTTTCTAAATAAAAAATTTATGTGAGTCAGAGACCCTGTAATATCTGTCAGGCTTGTTGGGAGCCGGAGGCAAGGAGTCAGGGGACAAGCTTGACTCCGAAAACACATCATCCACAATGTCTAAAACAGGGGGTATGGCTAAAGGCCTGTGCTGAGAGAGAAGGAAACCCCTGAGCCTCTTTTTTGATTTTGAGAAATCCTGACTCTCCCAGTGAAAATTCTCCCTTAATGTTGCAAATTTCTGCATTTTATACTATGTACCGGAGCTTTTCTCCTCGGGTCTCCACTAAAAATGGGCCACAATCCCAGCTGGAATAACCTGGTTAACAAACAATAATAAAATAAAAATAAATAAAGTATGCAAGGTTTCTCCAAATGAATAATCCTCAGGAGGTGATGCAGATGGTATAGACTCCTCTGCATCTGAATCCTCATAGGGAGGTATAGATAATTCCTGATCAGAAGAGGAATCAGAAGAAAGAGAAACTTGATCTGAAGATTCATAATCAGTGTCTTGCCTAGGCCTCTTATCTGGAGGGGGATGGGTACCCCTGATCAAGGTAATAAGGACTTCAGCCATTTTGATCATCTGTTTTTTAGGCACAGAGGCCTGTGCACATGGCTCATACATCATTTTTTTAGTTTTAGAAGTTACTTTTGTCTTTGGTTTTGCAGCTGTCGTCGGTTTGATTTACAAATGGTGAGGCCTGAATACACCCTCAGAAGCCAGTGCCTGCTCAGTGGCTCCGGACCCATCCGAGGGAGATACATCCATCGGTCCAATACTTTGAGTATCTCACGGCATGCCGGACTCCACGGGTGTCGGTAGGGGCCTGCGACTCGAAAGTAGCGGGTATCAGGGGCTGCGAAAGCACCTCACTGAGTACCGGCGAACCGGCGACTGGCTTAGGAGAAGCTTCGTTGTCGGTTATGGACCTCGACTGTCTTTTTATGTCCTTTTCTTTGTGTTTTGTATGTATTCCGGTAGTCTGATTGCTATCCGACAACATTTCTGGGTAGTTAAATTTGTTTCCAAAATACTTAGAGGCAAAAATATACTGACGCTTAATAGTGCGTTGGTGAAATCTAGCACAAAACCGACAGCCAGGCACGCTGTAATCAGGGCCTAGGCAAGGAATACAGTATAAATGGAAATCCTTAAAAGGTATTTTCTTCCCACAAGTAATACAATTATTAACTTTTTCTGACATCGGTATGGAGCAAGAAAAAAGTTTCCCCAATGGGGTACTTAGCTTTAGTGAAGACTTCGGTTCTGAAACTCAAACTCGAATATTTCAGTAGTAGGCCGACCGGTACTTGCGAAATGCTTCTGCTTCGGGCACCGCATGGCAAGAAAGACTAAAGAAAATGGTGTTGGCTGCATGTTTTATACCCCTGACGACCTGATGTCATGGAAGAGGAGACAGCAACCGATGCAGGACCCAAGACTTTGGAATTCAGGCCAACTGAGGGCAACCTGCCAGCAGAATACTGAAATGTAATGACTGCAACAGTGAAACATGAAGAAAATCCTTCTTCAGAATGCTCCCATCCACTATTAACTTAGAACAAACACAAGAAACTATGCATTTTTTCAAAAATGAAGTTTAACCCTCCAGATAGGAACAATTCCCCCAAATAAACAGCTGCATCCACAGGCATTACCTTACCTAAAATGAAAGTTACCCATGCTGAAGAGCATGTTACAGTCTGTGTTACCATTTACACTGATTGCTGCCTGTTCTTTTCTTATCTTTATTCCCTTCCAGATATGAAAAACAGCTGCATGCTTTCAGAAAACATTAAATCTTAGCCCTAAGAAAAAAGTGCACTGGCCATCTTTAAATAAAACTAAACAGTATACTGTTCTATTAAATGCATTAAAATATTAGGGCTGCTATCCTTTATTCACTTGCCATAATGTCAAACTTTATTTTGACCAGGGCTGCTTGCCACTATACCTTTAAAATTTGTATTTAACTTGGCAAAGAATATTCAGAACTCTCAAGACTCATTGCTTGAACCTGCAGACAACTCTTTTCCGTGTAAATGTAGTCAGCAATGAGAAAAAAAAAACGGGTAACAGCTCAGCAGATGCACAAAGGAATCTTTGTAAATTTCATTCAAAACAGAATGTACAACTGCCTTTAGCTACAGACTTGACTCCCATTTAGAATATTTGTTAATGAAGAAAGAGATAAGCTAATTTATTTGCAGATGCAAAAAAGCAGCATTTTTCATAGCTTTTATCATTTGTCTTATTTTTTAAGTTTACTTGCTTACAAAAACTGTTTTTATAGCTTAAACCAAGGACATTATGCCAGACATCCACTCTTGCAAAAATAACAGAAATAATTTTAATTCTACATATAATATTATCAGTGTACTTTTATGACTCAGTCCCACCCCAGCAGCCCAATATCACAGCATATTAAATCTGTACTTGTTTTTGAACAGCCTTTCTTCTGTCAATGAAGACTTCCCCCACATCTAAAATACCAAACCACACATTGTACAAAATACTATATGACATGTAGTTTATATAATGAAATGCTTTATACAAATACTAAGAACAAAATTTGTTTTACTTATAGTTACTCTTCTATCCTTTTAGTGTCCTTCTAAACATTAATGCAAAAAGTACAGTTGTGTACACTTATGATAAATGTAGATATTACAGTGTATTCACTGTTGCAGTCATCACATTTGGGTTATCTGTCTGCAGGTAGCCCTCAGTCAGCCTGAATACCAGAGTCTTGGGATTTCTGCGTCGGATGCTGTCGCTTCTTCCATGACGTCAAGTCGTCAGAGGTATAAAACATGCAGCAGACTCCATTACATCAGTTTTTCTTGCTCCAGATGTCAGGAGCACCCAAAATAGGAAGCAATTACAAGGTATGGAACACCCCCAGCAAAAAGCAAATACCAATGATGTAAGATATGCTAAGTAAAAAAGATAGGTAGAGGTAAAGAGAAGCCAGGGGGCTGGAGGGAGCCAGGACTGCAACAGTGAATACACTTGATCATCTACATTTGTGGTAAGTGTACACAACTGTACTATGTTCTTCATGTTTCACTGCTGCAGTCATCACATTTGGGTTGATTCCAAAAGCTGAGGATGGGAGGAGGTAGTTAAGAAACATCAGGGCTGGCAATCAGGCCCTGTAAGACTGCTGTGGCAAATCCAGCTCTGGATTTAGAAAAGATAGGTAAGTGGTAATGCTTGGTGAAAGTGCTTACAGAGCTCCAGGTTGCAGCTTCCAGGATGTCCCTGATAGGGACACACCTGAGAAATGCTCTAGAGGTTGATGCAGCCCTAGTGGAATATGTTCTGATCCCTTATGGGGTAGGTTTCCCATGGTGTTTGTAGCAGAAATGGGTGCAGTGTGCTATCCATTTAGAAATGGTTTGCTTTGAAATGGTCTTGCCCTCTGCCCCTGCAGCAAAGCTGACTAGCAGCTGGTCAGATTTTCTAAAAGGCTTAGTCCTGTCCAGATAGAACCTAAGCTGCCTGTGCACGTCCAGGGAGTGCATGATCCTTTCCCCTTTATTCTGAGGATTAGGGAAAAAAGTTGGCAAATGAATGGATTGGTTTAAAGCCACATTAGATACCACCTTGGGCATAAATGATGGGTAGTCCTGAGGGAAACCCTGTCCGCATGGAAGGTAATGAAGTGTTCCATGGCCAAAAGGGCCTGCAATTCAGACACTCTTCTTGCTGAAATGATGGCTAGAAGTAAAGCTGTTTTCCATGAGAGGAATTTTAACTCTGCTGTAGCAGCAGGTTCAAAGGACGGAAGCGTGAGCTTTTCCAATACAAAGTTAAGGTCCCAGGCTGGAGTGGGAGCTCTCCTGGGGGGTCTTAAATTTTTGGTTCCTCTCAGGAACTGTTTGACCAGAGGATGCCCACCACCTGTTCCTCAAAAGCTTGAATATTTTGGGTTCCAGTTTCCATTTGTGTGGGTCCATGAGATTTCTGCTTAGGTCGTCTCCCAGTGAATTTAGCTTGCCTGGCAGGAATTGAGCTTGCAGGTGCACTTGGATGCTCAAGGCTGTGTTCCACAGAGCCATGGCTAATATGTAGAGTGGATAGGAATGGGTTCCACCCTGCTTATGTACCACATAACTGTGGTGTTGTCTGTCTTTACCAATAGTTTTTCTGGAAGAATAAGGCCTTTGAAGGCTGTCAGAGCATTCTGTACAGCTAACATTTCTTTTTGACTGACATGCAGGTGCATGTGCTTTGGGCTCCATTTGCCTTGAATGCATTGTCCTGCCATGTGAGCCCCCCATGCATAGTCTGATGCGTCTGCTGTTAGGGTTTGGGCGTCAGGGGGTTGAGTGAAAGGGAGTCCCTTGTGGTAGCAGGCCTCTGCCCACCAAAGGAACTCTGTCCTTAGGCAACGAATGATTGGAATCATTGTTTCCAGGTCCTGAGAATGTTGACACCAGAGACTTTTTAAGTACCATTGAAGTCTCCTCATATGCCGTCTTGCATATGGCATTAGTAGAATGCAAGAGGCCATGAACCCTAGGGCTTGCAGTATTTACTTGCAAATAGCTGGGTTTTGGTGGCCAGCAGATTGAAGTAGTTTGTCAAATAGACTTGTTTTTCTGGCATGAGGAATGCCATCTGGGAAGTTGTGTTCAAGCTTGCTCCCAGGAATACAATCTGTTGGCTGGGTACCAGATGTGACTTCTTTTCGCTGATGGTGTACCTCAGTGAAGTTAGAAGTCTCTTTACAAATGTCAGGTGCTGTAGTAGCAATTCCTGACTGTCCGCCTGAATCAGGCAATCGCCCAAGCATGGGTAAATTTGAATCCTTCTCTGCCTGCAATATGCAGTGGCTGGAGCTAGGCATTTTGTGAATACCCTGGGTGCAGTAGATAAGCCAAAGGGAAGTGCAGAGAACTGATAGTGCATAGAGCCTGCTCTGAAATGTAGGTATTTCCTGCAAGATTCCCTTATGGGGATGTGCAGACAAGCTTCTTTTAAGTCTAGGGTTGCTAGCCAGGAGTCCTTGGCTAGCACAGGAAGCAGCTGTTGGAGAGTAAGCATTTTGAATTTTGGAATCACCAGAAAGATGTTGAGAATAGACAGATCCAGGATAGGATGACAAGAGTTTTCAGCCTTGTCCCTTTTGTTCTGCTGGGACAGACTGAATAGCCTTGATACCGAGAAGAGAAAGTACTTGCTTTTGGGCCTCTGCCCACTGGTTTGGGGGGAGGACTGGCCATCCGCTTGGGGTTGGGAGTGAGTGGAAGTGGAATCTGTATCCCTGGGAAACAATGTTTAAGATTCATCTGTCCTGGGTAATGTACGCCCAATTTCTGGCATGCAGGGCACGTTTCCCTCCTAAAGGTGCAAGTACTTGGGCAAGGCTTGGAAGAGTTAAGGATAAGTCATTGTGAGATTTTACCATAGGATGGCGGCTTACTACTCCCCGTTTTGGACATGGTAGCACCCCATTGCTAAGATCTGTGCATACCCTGAGACTGTAGTCTTGGTGGTCTGCTGCCCTGGGTTTGGACTGAGAAGGTCTGGGAGGGACTGGAAAAGACTAGTTTTTTGAAGGCCAATGCCTGTTGAATCAAGGTGTCTGTACTTGTAAGAAATCTTTAACAGTGTGCATAGATTTAGCTTTTTTCTCCATCCTTTTGAGTACTTCTGCTTTATTGCCAAATAGACGCTCTTGGTTTAATGGTGCATCTAGTAATTTTGCTTTGACATGGTCTGGCAAGGTTTATTCCTTAAGCCAAGCATGCCTTCTAAGAACAGACCCAGTGACAGCAGCCCTGCAAGATGCTTCTAAGGCATTAAAACCACATTGCAAAGTATGTTTACCAACTTGGTTAGCAGAATGCATTAACTCTTGTAAATCTTTATGTTCTGCACAATCAGGAATCATCATCATTTTCTGTTTAATTAGTTCCATAATATGTTACTGATACTTTAACATATGAAACTGGCAATTTAAAGCCCTGTTGGCAAGAGTAGCAGAGGTGTATGCCTTCTTTTCCCATCTGTCTAAAGCCCTAGAATCCCTGTCCAAAGGGGTAGGGTTTTGGCTGTAGTAGCATTAATGCCTTTAGGTCCCTGGGAAATGGTCTCTGGATCCAAAGTAGGGTTCTTAAATAGAAATTTGTGAGAGTCAGGTACTCTGTAGTACCTGTCACATTTTCTAGGAGCTGGCGGCAAAGTAGCAGGTGTAAGGCTGGATTCCAAGAAGACATCATCTACAATTTCTAGAACAGGAGGGATAGCTAGAGGCCTGTGCTGAGGCAAGTTTAAAATTTCCTGAGTCTCTTTTTGGACAGAGTAGTCCTGGCTCTCCCAGCAGAAATGTTCTCCAAGGGTATGCAGGGTTTCACCAAAAGAAAAATCTTCTGGTGGGGAAGCAGAGGAAATGGAATCCTCTGCATCAGAATCTTCACAGGTAGATAAAGGTATGTCCTAGTAATCAGAAGGATCAGAGTTATCAGACTCCTGACCTGAAGAATCAGAAGGAAAATCAGTTCTTGGTCTTTCAGAGGGGGAAGGCTGACTTCTCCTAATTAAAGTAATAAGGTCTTCAGCCATTCTAAGCATTTGTTTTTGTGGCATGTGGGCCTGAGAATGCGCTTTGGTCGTCTGTTTTCTAGGTGTAGTGCGAACTCTAGGCCTGAGAAATACAGTATTTTTGGTTTGAAACAAAGTCGTCGGTTTAATATGAAAATCGGAAGGCTTGAATACACCCTCAGAAGCCGGTGCCTGCACAGCGGCTCCAGACCCATTCAAGGTAGAGACATCCGCAGGTTTCATAGTCAAAAAAGCATCTAGCGGCATACCGGACTCCGAATGGGTCTCAGTAGAGGCCTGGGAATCTGTAGAAGCAGGTATTAGGGGCTGCAAAAGCACCTCACTGAGTACCGGTGGACTGGTGACTAGCTTAACGGTAGCGTCGTCATCAGTTTTGGACCAATGCAGCCCGTGTCTATCTTTATCCTTACGTTTTTTCGGAAGATCGGTAGTCGGATGGCTTATCAAAGCCATTTCGGAATACGGAGATTGAGAGTGAAAGAATTTAGCGACAAAAATAGCGCGACGACAAATAGTTTGGGGGTTGAACAAGGCACAAAAAACAAGAGCGAGGGACATCGTGGTCTGGGCCTAAACAGGTGACGCAGTAAGAATGAAAATCTCTGTAAGGTATTTGCTTTCCACAGGCAAGACAATTATTCATTTTTTATGACATCGGTTAGAGCAAGAATCCCCAACGGGGTACTTATCTTTTTGAAGACTTAAGTTCTGAAACTGGAAAAACGAAACTTTCAGGAGGCACCGACCGGCACTTGTGAACTGTTTCTGCTTTGGGCACCACACGGCAAGAAAGACTGATGTAATGGTGTTGGCTGCATGTTTTATACCCCTGATGACCTGACGTCATGGAAGAAGCGACAGCATCTGATGCAGAAATCACAAGACTCTGGTATTCAGGCCGACTGAGAGCTACCTGCAGGCAGATAACCCAAATGTGATGACTGCAACAGTGAAACACGAAGAACATGTGGGATGTATGCTTTACAATCCACCCAAAAGTTTAACAAAGTCAAAAAAAGGCCAGTCTTTTTTGCAAATACATACTTCACAAATGTTATTGATGCTTTATAGCCTCCCATTTAATTCACTAATTTTAGTGTTGCTGGTCTTCTTCATGTTCATCTCCATCTCCTAACACCAGACTCTCACTTAAGTCAAAGGTGCTCCTGATTCTTTTAGTTAACTCGTGCTTTTTTCTGACTCTCAAGCATTTTTCTTTGTAACACTGGAAAAGATGTTACTGGCAAAGTCCCTCTATGATTATTACTGATATTAGAATGAGGACAGTCCTTTTCTGTTTGCTGTCTCACTTTTTGTTGGATAAACTTTTGTTTCCTCTCTAGCCTGTTCTGCATCCAAAAATGTTTGATCCTCCAGTAAAAATATTCTGAAGACAGCTTGAATCTCACACCTACTTCAACATTCCCCAGTTGCTAAATAAATCTGCTTCACTTCTGCTTGGTGTGTAGTGAATAATCATTTTCCACAAACACTCTGCTGTCCCAGTTTAATACTTTTCCCTTCTGCCACAGTTTTGTCAGAATCAATACTTTCTACTGGTAGAAAGACAATCTTTCTTCTTTGAATCTCCATGCCATTGTGTTTTGAAATTTTATTTGCCTGTGCCTTGCTGTTAAGTGCTTATTCTGTTTCTTAAGTAGAAGAAAAGCTTTTATTATATGTTGGCAATTTGGCAATGTGAGTTGTAAAATGGGAGTAACTTCCTGAATTAATTTGCTCCTTTCATCAAAACCTTAAAGACCTCAGCAAAGAAAAGACCAAACACCACCTCAGAAAGCTGGGCAAATCTTCATTCCTGACCCAGTGGCAGCTTCTCTAGAAATAGCATCAGAAGTGCCACAAGTACATTTCACAAAATGTTTAGTTACCTGTGACACATCAAATACTAATAAATTCAGAGATGCCTTAGTCTTAGAAGAAGGAAGGTCAGCAATTTACTTTCTCACACAATCAAAGGGAGCCAGCAGAAATTTAGACACGTCAGCCTGACAATTCACTATCCTGAAGGCTAAAGTGGAAGTAGTATGAACTTTCTTCCCAACCTATCAAGGCTTTTCTCAGCTCATCTGAAGAAATAAGGCTAGGTGCAGTAAGAAGTCTGGTAGATGCCAATTTTCCCGGAGAAAAAAACTTACCTGGAATTGTATAAATTAATTTGTGGGACTCGGGCACCATATATAACAGACTTCCTGGCAGCAGGTGGCTGACTGGCAGGCAAATTACTGGCTGCAAAGAAAGTATCCTCTAAGGTTGGCAACACAGGAAGAACAGCTGCAAGATGAAGAAAAACACCTGTAACAAATCATAATATCTTTGCTGGGATTCTGGTATTTAATTTTGTTTACACTGAAATAAATCATTCATTCCAGCAATAGTGGAATATGAGCTTGAGAAATGTATTCTAAGTCTAAATCTTTTCCTTCAGAGAGGAAAATATTTTCCTTTTTTAAGTGAAGATTTTGCATGTAAAGACTGAAAGGCTTTAAACAGATCTTTAGCAAAGCTCAGTTAGTCCTCCTTACTTGCTTAAGGAGAAGATAAATGCCTAACCTTATGTTTCCTTTTTCTAGGGACCAGAAAAAGAGCAGCTAGAAGGACAGTCCATCCCTCAAGAAAGAAGCTTCTCATTTTAGATTATCAAAGCAGGATAACTGGGTCCTTTCAGCAATGCCAGCACGACTTATTCTCCCTTACCTGTCAAGGGCAAACAGCCACAGGGGATGTGCCCGTTTCCTATTGCTTAATGGCTTCCAGAGGAATCAAAGGAAGGTGATGAGTAGTCAGAGGAACAAAAGATGGCCACACCAGAGTCACTAATCAGGGGCTGAGTTGAAAAGGAAGCAGAAGCCCTCCCAGTTAACTTTTCACTTCTTGTGGCTCAGACAGGGAATGATCAAGTTACCAGGACCAAGGTCCATGTCCTTGTGAAAAAGTTGTCTGACAAGGGAATAGCTCAGCTTTGAAGAGTTGGTGTTACCTCCTGACAGAAAAGTTAACTTCTGACGTAAATGTTTTTAGGGACAACCACCAAACACACTAGTCCCAGTCCCAAAAAACTCGTTTTGATAGAGCAGTCACACTTTTCCTCACAAAAATGATAAATAAGAAAATCTCCACAATGATCCAGGACTGCCAGGCTACCTGAAAAATGGGTAGTGAGCTTAGGAGAGTCATTGAAATAACCCCAGTGGAAAATAAATTTTGAAGTAAACATTTTAATGGCAACCCCAAAAAACAGGTCCTAGTCCCTAACCACAGGTTTTGACAAAAAATTACATTTTTTCACAAAAATTAAATATCTGAAAGGCATTTCCCACAGGGAACAAGGACTAGAAAAATGTAAAGGTAAAATGCTTTGTGACAACCACTAAAACACCTGTTTTAACCTCAAGTTAATGTATGTTACAGAAAATTACTTTTCTCCATAAAAAAATGAATAAAGGAAAAGAGATTTCTCAACAGGATATTTATTTACTTCGTCATGGTGATTACTAGTTAACCGATCACCTGAAGCCCGCAGGAAAGAACGCACTTTGACAACAAGAAATTTCTTAAGTTTTGTAAGTTTTGGTGCCTTAGTCACTGATTTCATACTGCTTTTCTCATGCTGTACACCAACTAGGATGGTGGAAAGTGCCCTAAAGCTTTGGAAATCCAGCTAGCTGGTCTAATCTTGGCAGGATATGTTCCATATAGTTTAGGCTACTGCAACAGATATAAAGGTGATCATCAAAAATGTTCATAATGTCTTTAGTTAATCAACAGCTGAGTATCCTTGTATTCCTGATATAAGGCATGGATAATATTTACCTTGATTGAAATGGGACTGCTGTGTTCAAAATACATTAACAAATAAGACTAACACTGCACTAAAAGTGCCAATTACTAATCTCTGAAATTCTTGAATGTAGTGATAGTTGATTCATTTGTCAGAAAGTGGAAAAGGACCCAGTGGAGCTCTTATACTTTTTTTCTGATGGACAAGTTGTAACTTCAACACAATGATCAATAAATTCTGGAAGGTGAACCACAGCAGTGGAAAATACATCTGGGCTGTTAGTAAGAATCCAGTCAATTATGAAATGTATTCTGGTGCGGAAATGTGGGTCTTGTAGATTCCTTGGTAATTTCATTACAACCAAGGTAAACATTTTTGTTATGATTTCAGTACTGTGGGCATACTGTGAGATGATTTCCCCATGTACTCCTGAGTTTTAGTGTGTGGAATGATGTTGAGAAAATCCCAATTTCCTGCTACAAAGATGGGGCTAGATAAATTAGTCCCACATTCAGTCTGAGGTAACTGCCTATCAAACATTCACACACAAGTTAACTAGGGGTTCTACAAAAATTATTATGAACTGTAGCCATTATAGAAGAGGTGAGGTTTCTCTTGACCAAAAAGGGTGCCCTACTTCCGAGTCTAGTTCGAGGCCTTTGATTCTTGAATGTTTGATTACTTGCTTTGAATCCAGTTGTCAACTTTTCCTGCAAAAAACAGTGAAGCTATTGCTTAACTAAAGTTTCCTGGCAGTGATGGTAGTGAAATGAGGTTAATATGCAACAAATTAATTTTGAGTTGTAATCCCTAGCTCTCTGGAATAGACAAATGGGTTATCACAATTAAACAGAACTTCCTCCAAAATGAAACATTCAATACAACTTAAAAGATCTCTGAAGTCATCTATATCATTTTACTACAAAAATAAAGGGGACAACCCAATTATTTTTACACTAACAAGGGATGAAGTACTCATGCAACCTTTGCTCTACCTTAAATAGCTAAATATTACAATATACACATCACACCCATATATATGCACAGATCACTCTAACACAACGAAGGAGCATCACTAATGATCATACAAACTACATTTCACAGAAAAAGTAAAGTTTCTTAACTATTCTCAGGGTCCTGAAATCCCCAAAAGAAATGTTTTAGCAAAATTACTCATAATATTTGAAACAGCACTGCTGAGCAGTACTATTGTGACCCTATGACCCTTCTACCGATTCAATGCAATGATGCAGCACTGGTTGGCATAACTATATTATGTTGCATGCTGATTTGTGCAGAAATTGTGAATTTTGGTTGTCTGGTACCTGTAACTGAGACCCTTGTGACCTTTTCTCCCAAGTCAGTCTACCAGACTTGTGAGGAACCCACAAAAAAATTACGGAGAAACACAACCTGCTAGTCAACAGCCTACGGAATTTCCATAAATAGGTCAGCTGGAAAAACATTTTTTTTTGAAAATTAGAAATAAGAAGTGCACTATAAATTTCTCCTGTTCTTAAGTAATGTAACATCTACAGTGGCTCACGATCTAGCTTAAGGTTTACCCTACATCATTCAAATCCAGTTATGTTACTTGCATTAATTCTAATACACACCCCCACTGTTTAACTGCTCATCATAATCATTACCAGAATGTTCCAATGAATTTCGTTTAATCACATGATTAATATGGAACCCTGCACCTTATTGGAAGGCTAAAATTAAAAGCTAGTCCTCAATCTTGAATCAAATCAAATTAATTTACCTATGTTACAGCATGGAACCTCCTCTGAATCTGAAATAAGTGCCTCATCTCTACAGTGCTCTTGCTGAAGAACAGTGCACTTGTAATGCCAATGCAAGTGTCACCATACTCGGGAATTTTCCAAAGTTGTATGGCTCTGAGAAATCTGCCATCAAGAGACCTGATGTAAGATGCTAAACCCTTTCTCCATGTACTCTCAGTTTTTATCTTTCCACTCCCTTTATGCATTCTGTCTCTCAGGAGGTTCTAACCTCCACTAAGCTCCATCTTTATGAACCCTGTCCACAAAGTTTCTTATTTATAATCTCATTATTACATCACCACCTCTGTTCAAAACTCATCTCCAATTCATGTTCTGAAACTGCTGTACTTATGAGAAAGACTAAGCACCTACAACATAACAGGATCCTTACAACCAGAAAATACTGTCTGCTGTTGTTACTGACCTAAGTAAACTGACAATCTCACTTTACACAAGTCTTCCTTTTTTAAGATGTCCATCCTTTTGTTTTCTGTTTAAGCTGGCAAATGAGAGTATTTTGAATAACTTGGCAAGTCTGTTCCACCTTTAGACAGGCTATATGCTATCCGTGTGTGTGAAATATTTCTCTGCAAAAACAAACATGCAGGTATTTAACCAGTAAACCATTCTAGTTTCATCTAATTCTCCTTTTCAATGATGATCACAAGGGTTTGTCTCTCATACATTTTTGCTAATACAATGTATTTTCCTATTTTATATGCTATTGAAAGTTACACTGCGGTGGTGGTGCTGCGGTAGCGTTGTTGCCCGTTCGATTCTCAGTTAGAGCGTCTTCTGTGTGGCGACATGCGTGAATGGACATTCCTTTGTTGAAGGTTGTGCGTTAGGCCCGGCAAGCCAGCACGTAAAACTCTACTGCCAATCATTAACGGACCGGAGTTCTGCTGTGGCGACCCCTAACCGGGAAAAGCCAAAAGACACAAACAAACATACTATTGAAAGTTATACAATGAATTCTCCTTAGTATTTTAAACTGTGCATGATGATTGGACAGAGCAATTAGTATACCTGTTGGAAATCAAACATCAGCAACCAGAACTTAACTAGTTAACATAGCCACATGCACCAAACAACAACAAAAAAAGACAAACTGCCTATGTCTTACCTATCTTGTTCTGATGGGATTAGCAACTAAAAGTGCCATCAGGACAAGAACAGAAAGACCAGGATATGGGATATGGAAGTCTGCAGGAAGCAAGTGCCTCAGCAGTCTTCACGTCTGCATTTCACTATTAAACTGTACAAGCATTGGGACAGGGTCTACTTCAGAACAATGAAAATGCAAACTCTCGAACGCTCACATGAGCGAAAAAGTAGAAAATCGAAGCTGATATTTTGGGATCGCAGTACAGTGAAGATCGGAATATTTGCCCTTTCCTCACTGTAGTGCGATCACGGAGTAGGAATATATATTTAGCGGGGGGTGTGGGGGGGCATAGTCCCCCACAATACCAATTTCAAGTTTCTGATTATTCTCTCATGCGAGCATTCAAGAGTTTGTGTTTTTGTTGTTCTGACATAGACCCTTGGGACATACATGCCATATGCATGTGTAGTACTTTGGCAGCAGACATGAGGAGAAAAATGAAGTTGCATTATTTAAAATAACAAGCAATTTCTTTTTCTAATATTAGCACTGTATAACAGCAGTAATCTACTCCTGTGGGTGAGTAATGTAAGATCTACACTTGGTTGACTGTTTTAGTGGCTTTACATTTGTGATCAAATCACAACAACCATGGACACATTCTGCATTATCCATACCCAGTCAAAGAATACTGGTAAATTCAACTGTCCATAGAACCACATAAACAACTCATTCAATGACAACTTAATACCTCTTAAAATCATAAAGACTGCTAAATGTACATTAGTACAAAGCAACATGTAGCCAAGCCTACACCCACATTTAAACTTCACTTTCGGGTTAAAGCTAAGCAAAGCTCTTCTAAATAGGTCAGTCTGAATGAATCATGGAACCATCTGTAAACTTTTTTCAAGTAGCGGAATGTGATTTATCAAATATACTTCAATAAATACGGTTTGCTACAAAGAACCAAAAGCAGGAAGATGGGCATAGCTCTGATGTACCCTTCCTTGTCTCTGTAGTAACAATGTAAATCATGTTAGTTCTAAAGTAATCCTCAGACAATCTGAACTCCCCTACTTTAACATTTTCATTCTTTCTTCCAGTCACATCCTTACCACACAATTTTGTTTACTTTTAATCACTTCATTTTGTCATCTACCAACATCTTTATAATGCTGTTATGATCTGTTACTACTACGGAAACCTGAAATGCATACAGCCATTTTTACAACTGTATACCTCCTTCTAGGATGCATCCATCAACACCTAAGTATAGTCTTTCCAACTCAAAAAGGGCATGTATCAGGCTACCATACTTTTTTAATCTTCTTCTTTCGGCTGCTCCTGTTAGGGGTCGCCACAGCAGATAACTGTTTCCATTTCTTCCTGTCCTCTGCATCGTGCATCTTTCACACCAACCACCTGCATGTCCTCTCTCACCACATCCATAAACCTTATCTTAGGCCTTCCTCTTTTCCTGTTACCTGGCAGCTTCATCCTTAGCATCTTTTTCCTAATATACTCTGCATCCCTCCTCAGCACATGTCCAAACCAACATAATCTTGCCTCTCTGGCTTTGTCTCCAAATCTTCCAACCTGGGCTGACCCTCTAATATACTTATTCCTAATCCTGTCCATCCTTGTCACACCTAGTGCAAATCTTAACATCTTCAACTCTGCCACGTCAAGCTCTAATTCCTGCCTTTTTGTCAATGCCACTGTCTCCAACCCATATAACATAGCTGGGTCTCACTACCCTCTTGTAGACCTTCCCTTTCACTCTTACTGGTACTCGTCTGTCACAAATCACTCCCGACACTCTTCTCCACCCACTCCATCCTGCCTGTACTCTCTTCTTCACCTCTCTTCCACACTCGCCATTACTCTGAACTGTTGATCCCAAGTACTTAAACTCATCCACCTTCGCCACCTCTACTCCCTGCATCCTCACCATTCCTCTATCCTCCCTCTCATTCACACACACATATTCTGTCTTAGTCCTGCTAACCTTCATTCCTCTTCTCTCTAGAGCATATCTCCACCTCTCCAGGGTCTCCTCCACCTGTTCCCTACTCTCACTACAGATCAAAATGTCATTTAAAACATCATAGTTCACGGGGACTCCTGTCTGATCTAGTCTGTCAACCTGTCCATCACCATTGCAAATAAGAAAGGGCTCAGAGCTGATCCTTGATGTAATCCCACCTCCACCTTAAATGCATCCGTCACTCCCACTGCTGTCACACTACCCTCGTACATATCCTGTACCACTCTTACATACTTCTCTGACACTTCCGACTTCCTCATACAATACAACTCCTCTCTAAGCACCCTGTCATATGCTTTCTCCAAGTCCACAAAGACACAATGCAACTCCTTCTGACCTTCTCTGTACTTTTCCATCAGCACTCACACAGCAAACATCGCATCTGTAGTGCTCTTTCCTGGCATGAAATCTTACTGCTGATCACTAATCATCACCTCCCTTCTTAACCTAGCTTCTAATACTCCTTCCCATAACTTCATGCTGTGACTGATCAATTTAATCCCTCTGTAGTTACTACAGCTCTGCACATCACCCTTACTCTTAAAAATCGGTACCAAAACACTTTTTCTCCATTCTTCAGCCATCCTCTTACTTTCCAAGATTTTATTACACAATCTAGTTAAAAACTCCACTGCCATTTCACCTAAACACCTCCATACTTCCACAGGTATATCCATCTGGACCAACAGCCTTTCCATTCTTCATCCTCTTCATAGTTATCCTTACTTCCTCCTTGCTAATCCACTGCACTTCATGATTCACAATCCGCACATCATTCAACCTTCTCTCCCTCTCATTCTCTTCATTCATCAGCCCCTCAAAGTACTCTTTCCATCTGCTCAATGTACTCTCCTCGCTTGTGAGTACATTTCCCTCATTATCCTTTATCACCCTTACCTGCTGCACATCTTTACTAGCTCAGTCCCTCTGTCTAGCCAATCGGTACAGGTCCTTTTCTCCCTCCTTAGTGTCCAACTTTTCATACAACTCTTCATACGCCTTATCCTTAGCCTTCACCACCTCTCTCTTTGCCATGCACCTCATTCTCCTTATACTCGTCTACTTTCTTCATCTCTCTGACAATCCCCACTTCTTCGCCAACCTCTTTCTCTGTATACTCTCCTGTACTTCTTCATTCCACCACCAGGTCTCCTTGTCCTCCTTCCTCTTTCCAGATGTCACACCAAGCACCTTTCTAGCCATCTCTCTTACTAGCTCTGCTGTAGTTACCCAGCTATTCGGTATTCTTCACTGCCACCCAGTGCCTGTCTTAACTCTTCCCTGAACTCCACCTCACAATTACCCTTTTTCGATTTCCACCATTCGATCCTTGGTGCTGCCCTCACACTCATCCTCCTCTTCTTGATAACCAATGTCATCCTGCAAACCACCATCCTATGCTGCCTAACTACACTTTCCCCTGCCACCACTTTACAGTCTCCAATCTCCTTCAGACTGGCCCTTCTACATAAGATATAATCCACCTGTGTGCATCTTCCTCCACACTTGTATGTCACCCTATGCTCCTCCCTCTTGTTAAAATACGTATTCACCACAGCCATGTCCATCCTTTTCACAAAATACACTACCATATGACCTTCTGCATTCCTTTGCTTAACACCATACCTACCCATCACTTCCTCATCCCCTCTGTTCACTTCACCAACATGCCCATTGAAATCTGCTCCAATCACCAGTCTCTCACCCTTGAGTAGAGTCATCACCACTTCATCCAACTCACTACAGAATTTTTCTTTCTCATCCATCGCACACCCAACTTGTGGAGCATATGCACTAACAACATTCATCATTGCACCATCAATTTCCAACTTCATAAACATCACTCTATCCGACACTCTCTTCACCTCCAAAACACTCTTAGCATACTGTTCCTTCAGGATAACCCCTATACCATTTCTCCTCCCATTCACACCAGGATAAAACAATTTGAACCCACCTCCGATTCACCTAGCCTTGCTCCCCATCCATATGGTCTCTTGCACACACAATATACCAACTTTCCTTCGGTCCATCATATCAGCTAGATCTCTTCCCTATACCAGTCATACTGCCAACATTCAAAGTTCTGACCCTCACTATCACAGTCCTAGCCTTTACTTGCCTTCTGGTATGCCTTCCCCCTTTTCTCCTCCTTCGGCCAACAGTAGCCCAATTTCCGCCAGCACCCTGTTGGCAAACAGTACTGGTGGTGGTCGTCGTTAACCCGGGCCTCGACTGACCCGATATGTATAGCTGTACTGTTGTCCGCATGTATGATTTGGCAAAATTTACGGCGGATGCCCTTCCTGAAGAAACCCTCCCCATTTATCCGGGCTTGGGACCAGGACAAAGAAATGCACTGGCTTGTGCATCCCCAGTGGCTGGGTTGCTACCATACTTTTTTAATAATGAAGGAAAAAAAAATAACTCCCCAAAATTGACAGGCTTAACTAAAAAAATAAATATTTAGCTGACAAAGCACTTTGAAGAAAAGGTCATTTAAGAAAATCCACTGCTTCATAAAATATAGCCAGAGTAAATATACAAGGGATTTTTTTTTATTTTATTTCTAGCATATCTGAATGTATAATATAAATAAGTGTTTGTGGCATACTCAATGGTATATACTATGTAAGCCTGGCTACATCATTTGCAACATGATTTGCAACATGTAATATACAGAATGTGTAACTGCTATTTTGATTCTGTGATTAAAAGTTGGGAAATGCACACTGGACCTGCTTATACTCATCAAGTAATACACCAATAAAAAAAAAAACACTTTCATACAGACCGCAGGTGGACTTGTATAGAGAAGCTCTCTACAATACTCTCCCAATATCAAAGTACGCAAGGCTAATAAAAAATACTTGGCAAAGTGCAAAGGTCAGGACACGACATATGTAATACTTCTCAAAATGTTATGTTTTGGAGCTAAAGGTTTTCACTACTATAATTCATGAACGGCTGTGCTACAGCTTTCCACTCTACTTCCTACTCTGTCTTATACAGACTGGGAAACTTGGGGTATTGGCATGTAAAAGTGCACTCAAGGAAGAAAGTAAATAGTTCTGGAGAATTCACTGACCACACAAAAAGTTGTTGTTGTGTCTTTTTGGCTTTTCCCGGTTAGGGGTTGCCACAGTGGAACTCCGGTCCGCTAAGGATTGGTAGTCGAGTTTTATGTGCCGAGTTACCAGCCCTGACGCACAACCTTCAATGAAGGTACGCCCATTCATGCATGTCTCCACGCAGATGATGTTCTAGCTGAGAATCGAACCGGACAGCGTCTTACTGTGAGGCGACAACGTTACCGCAGCACCACCACCGCGGGTTTCACACAAAAAGTAAAAAAGTAAAATAACAAAATTATTACATCTGTTGGGACGCCCATACACCCATCAGTTCTAATAATATCCTGCATAAATAACTGACCTTAGTTAAGCAGCGAAGGAATTTTTTGTACTAAATACATAGTGAATAACATTTTATTTACATTGATATGCTACTACAGTATATAACAAAGGCACTCATTCATAAAAACAAAATAAGCAAAAAGACATTTACTCTACTTCATTTGTGTAATCAGTTTTTTTCAGCATCATTTCATCTGCACATTATCACAATATACCTCAAAGCAAAGTTATCACCAATAAGCGTTTTTCTGTTAAATTTTAAGAAAATAAGTGTGTAGTACATTTTTTAATTCAAAGCTGCTTTACTAAGTACTTAGCCAGATCGGCAGTGCAGTAACACAATGCTCCACATGGAAAAGAAAAGAATGTAATCACTTAACAGTGAATAAACCAAATTTTTGAAGGTTAAGTTGGGTATTTTTGGTTGCAAATGTCATAATTCATTTCTCACAATGACAGACATCAACATGCTTATGCAGTAACAAAGTTGCTTTGTAGTAGTCTGTACAAGTATTGTCTTGTTTCACAACCATGGAGAGCACTCACTGGGGTCAGTAGTTCTACTTACATGCCACATCTGACATTTAACTGCACATGGGGATATATCTCATGCAAAAAGTCATGTACTGGCATGCAGCCACTCTTTACTACATGCACATTTTCACGATAGGCTAGATACAGGCAAAAAAAAGGAAGCAAACCACATTCAAGAGTAAAATCCATGCATAAAAATGAATGGGAGCATGCAAGTGTGAATCACAATGCAAACTCACTGAGTTACCCAGTTCATAAATTTCAATCTGAAATACTGGGAAGAATTGCTGATAAATGAAGACTATAGACTTGCACGTATACATACAGCATAAATGTCTTAATACTGGATATTGAAACCAGATGTACTGAACTTTTGCTTTTCTACACACTACAACAGCCCATCATTTAGTCTGCATAATTTTCATATTCTAAAACTATAGAGAAGTAGCTGTAGTGTGTAAGCTTTACATTCAGTTCTATGCTGAAAATGCATAGGGCTTAGGCTGTTAATATCCTATTCTATAAGCAACTTCAGTTTACACTTTACATTTAATTCAAAATACTGCCCAACTTGTGCAGCCACCCTAAGAAACTGATGCAAAGGGAGACATTTAATCAAAACAGATCAATACAATAAAGTAGCATGTGCACAAGTTATACCTGCCTAGCTCAAATGCTGCTGAAAAGAGAAACTCTCAGGGGAATATACAGCTGTATAAGTAAACTTACCATAACAGTAAACTTACCATAACAATCGCTGTTATAATAGATTGTTGTTGCTGTAGCCTAAGCTATTGGGGTCCTAACCCCTGTGACTGACCATCTTTTAAAGCTTTATGGTGCTTTTCACACACACTGTTAGGAGCTCCATATATAGACAGTTAGAGGGCAAATTTCTTTTGATATTTTCTGCCTAGAAAAAAGGAAGGTAGGAGCCCTGAATGGATAATGCTAGGAAATAAACCCAACAGTAAATTATATATAAAAAGAGATATATGTGTACGTACACACACACACACACACACACACACACACACACACACACACACACACACACACATCCAAATCCTGGCAAACAAAAGGAAAAAAATGGCCAAAATAAGGGGGCTGTAGGGAGGGGTGATCTATTATAATATGTACTGTTATGGCATTTTTAATTACATGACTGTACTATGTTCAACATTTAATCACTGCTGCAGTAGTCTAAGCTACATGGGCTGATTACCACAGTTTAAAGCTGAAGTAGGATGAAAGGTTAAATGAAATACTCCTGAAGCCCCGGGAGAATGGTCCTAGCACAGCCTGTTCTAGATCTGGAAAAGAAATCTAGTTTGTAGTGCTTTGTACAGCTATGTACAAAGGACCAAGATGCTTTCTGTAGAATACTTTGAGTCTCGACACCTTTCCAGAAAGCCACCAAAAAAGCCAAAGCCGTTGTGGAACTGGCCCTAACCCTGCTGAGAAGTTGCATATTATGGTGGATGTAACAAAAGGCAACCATGAGACAATCATCTCAGTCTGCTTGGACACTGGCTGAAATTTCATCTTACCTTTACAGGAGACAAAACAGCTGGTAAGCTTTTCTGAAGGCCCAAACTTTATCCAAGTAGCATCTGAGCTGCCTTAGGGCACCCAGAGTGTGAATAATCTTTTCTCCTTTGTTCTTGTATAAGGGAGAAGACAGAGATTAACAGTCTGGCTCAAGATAAATTATGAAACAACTTTAGATATAAAAGAACAGTTAGTTCTCAAGCAGACACTGTCCTTGTAAAAAAAGTAGGACTGACTCACCATAAATATTTGTAATTCAGATACTCAGCTAGCTGAAGTTAGAGCAATGAATGTTTTCAATATTAAGAATCTCAAATCAGCCTGATGAGTGGGTTCAAATAGAAAAAGAACAAGATTTTCAAGCACAAAGTTAAGATCCTAAAGAGAAGCCGCTTGTTTATTTGATGGATGCATATGTAACACCACTTTACAAAACTATTTGAGAATGCTCAGAAGAGGAGGGAGGAGGGTGAATCTAATGGCAGACAAGCAGAAATGGTCAAGTGAACCTTGACAGAGGAATAAGAAAGGCCAGAGAGCAGTATCTCCCACAAATAATCAAGAGCCAGTGGCAGCCCGGCCTGAAGAGGGTCATGGTTCTTGGAATGGCACCAAGTAGAAAATCCTTTCCACTTGCACATACAGGACATCCTAGTAACACTTTTTTTCACTTCCTTAAGCACCTGCTGCACACCCTTAGAAAAAAGGTCTCCTAAAAGGTATCAAAATTCTATTATCTAGACAGTGAGTTGAAGGGATCCCAGGTTGGGGTGTATCAAACAACTCCTGACTTGTGTGATGAAATCCAGTCTGAAGAGAAGCCTGTGGTAACTGCCCTTTGCCAGATTGAAAGGTAGAGAGTTACCTCTGTTTCCTGGGTTGAAAAGGAGTCACCGCCACAATTTTTGGGGGAGTCCTTCATGATCTTTAGAAGAAACCTGAATATCAGTGGAAAGGGTATACAAGAATATTCCCATTCATGGGAATGAAACGGCAACAACCTTCCAGGCCTGTTTGCAAGGCATCCTGTAGCATAAATTATTTAGTTGTCTGTTCTGAGAGGAACAAGCAGCTCTACTTGAGGAGTTTCCCACAGCTGGGTCAATTCTTGGAACAACACAGGATGAAATTTCCATTTGTAGAAGTCTGTCCTGATCCTGCTAAACTTGCCTGCAATCATGTTTTTCTCTGATGGGAGTGTTTGAAGCCTAAAGAGTCTTGTACCCCCCACCCCCCATTTGTGTATGTACCACATTACTGTGGTAGTTTATGTGCAAGCTTGCAAAAGGT